>NC_090655.1:124221010-124524344 GCF_040937935.1 Hyperolius riggenbachi
CTGTTACAACATCTGGGACTGTCAGCAACAGAAAGTCTTTAAGTTCTGATTTCAGTCTTGAAATCTGAGCAACTTGTAAACAAATGCAAGCATTAATTGCATGACTCTGCTCTATGGCTGGTAGCAGACGTTGCTGGAATATAAAATCCCTTGGATCTGGAAAGGGATAGTCTCTGATCCTACAGTACGCTATTTTAAGCAACATTCTCCTTTTGTTATATAATAGCCATAAACACAGACTGGTGTTTAATATTTGTAATTTAATATTGTTAAAATTAAAAGACCACGATCACAAAAATTGTAACATTTAAAATACATGTAAACACATACAAATTAAAAGTACATTTCTTCCAGAGTAAAATGAGCCATAAATTACTTTTCTTCTATCTTGCTGTCACTTTCAGTAGAGAGAAGAAATCTGATAGAATCAACAGGTTTTGGACTAGCCCATCTCCGCATGGGGGGTTCTCAGGGTTTCTTCATTTTTAAAAGCACTTAGTGAATTTCAGTTGCTTCGTCCAACTGCCAAAAAAAGGGTGCAGCCAGCAAACAGGGAGGCTGGCCAGCATATTTGTATAAATCCTTTTCAAGGAGTGAAAAAGAGTTATAAAAAAAGGAGTTATAAAGAATAAAGGCCATGCTGCAAATCCCCCATGAAGAGATGGACTAAACCAAAACCTGTCGGTTATGTCAGATTTCTACTACCTACTGTAAGTGACAGCAAGACGGGAGAAAAGTAATTTATGGCTCATTTTAATCTGGAAGAAATATACTTCTTATTTGTATGTGTTAACATATATTTTTAATTTTACAATTTTTGCGCCAGTAGTCCTTTAATATTTTCATTTTCATTTAAAGCAATTTCCCAAAACTGTCAGTAAGATCAAATTGCACTTCTTTGCATCCACTCACTTTGCTGCCGCATGTGTTGCTAGGATGAGGATCTCTTTCTGTAATGCTCAGGATGGCCTGCATGGATAGCTATTAGATATTTGCACTATACTGTATAGCACTGTATGCACCTTTGATTTCCCCTGACGAAGCCCCCATTTCAAAAGGGGGTGAAACATGTTGTGGTGGGGTGATGTGTTAGGAATAGTTATTATTTATCTGGGTTAAAGGGCAGACCTAAGGTGGATACAAGATGATACAGCCACGTTACTTGGTCTGTAAACTACAAATTCCCTCTACCAGACTAGTATAAACTGCTTTAATAAGTTTCTTTGCAATTGAAGGCCATCTAATTATTACATTTGTGGGGTTTTTAATATCCATTTAGTAAAAGCTATGTTTTAATGTCTTTTTAGGTATAATATTGTCTTTTGCAGAACCCCTTTCTAGGCAGCAATGAATGGAGAGATGTGTGACCACACAGCATACTGCTCTGAAAAGTAAGCGTGCTATGTAAGATATTGCCACTGTTTTAATGTGTGACATTTTCAATAAAAGCACATTTTCTTTAAAGGACCACTCCAGCGAAAAGTAAGCAGTTGGGCTAGTCCATCTTCTCATGGGGGATTCTCAGGGCTTTCTTTGTTTTCAAAACCATTTCCTGAATGGCAGTTTAACTTCCAAAATAGTAAGATACCAGCCAGCCTCCCTAATCACTTGCACACTATTTTGCCAGTTAGACTTAGCAACTGCTGTTCTTTTAATGCGTTTGAAAACAAAGAAACCCCTGAAAATCCAACAAGGAGATAAATTATTCCACAACCTGTCGGTTCGGGAAGGTTTTGACTGCTTACTTTTTTCGCTGGAGAGGTCCTTTAAGTTCACTTTAAGTGCACTTGACAAAGGGCTAACTGCCCAAAATATTGTGCTTGTCTGTATAGGCCTTTTCAAACCGGCTGCGTGGAAGTACAGTAAAGTTACAACTGGAATCGGGGGAAGGCGTTCATATTAAATGCATTCCTGATTTTCTAAAAAGGCAATTATAGTTCTGCTGCATTTTTCCTGCATTTTGATTGAGGTCAACATAGTGAAATATTGTGTTTCACAATTTTTGGTGTGAAAGAGCCCTATATTATGTAACGGAAACTATAATTGCTAAATAAAGTGAATTTGGATATTTATCTGGAAATGGTAAAGTCCAGTTGGAATTGTGTGCTTTCAGATGACTTCACTGAGGTGTGATGGAACTCTAACCAAACTGGGGCTCCCTGAAATACACTCACAGTTTCACCTGTGGACTACCTTCATGTACCACATTTTCTTTACCCATTAAAAAATCATCATCATCCTATGTAATAATTTACAAGTTTCCCTGTGTCCTGTCCATGTGTCAGTGCTTTTGCGCTACTGTGCATGTCAAGCACTGACAGCCATTGGAACAGAATACAGGGTGGACGGGCCACCCGGCTGAGCGGGCGGACAGGTGTGCAGTGGTGGCGAGACCTAGAGCCTATTTTTAAACGGGCTTAGGTCAACTACTACTATATATTACTAGCCCACAACCAACCATCACTGAAACTCACTATATATGTTGCACCCCTGTTCTATGTGTTACTCCCCATTTTAAACCTCTTTTTAGTACTTGCAGCCACCTCTCCTATATACAGCAACCCTTCTTCTATGTCCAGCACACCCTTGAAAAGCAGATGCCCAAGGCCTTGGCCTTGGTTGGCTTTCCAAAAATTCCATTCCTGTCTGGAGCCAGCACTTAGCTATTAAGGAGTTCCTACACAAGGCAACCTAACACTCTAGAGTGCCTGATGGAGCGGAAACAAATAGCAGTGATATATTTAGAAACATTATTGCTCAGTTGCCTCCACTACACATCTGACTGGACCAATATTACATTTTATTTTAGGATTAACACATAGCGCCTCATTTAGCCTTCACTGATTATTATTTATTTTGATCCCCTCATACATGGCCATTTACAGGTCTTTAAAATAAATTCTGAGACCCTGTAAGTCACATTTATACTCCAGACCATGGGGAGATAGCAGAAGGCAGGGAACTATAAGAATATAGATTGCCTGCTGCTGCAGCTTTTAGCACTGTATGAATTTGTCCAATTCCATTGTTTCAGTTTAGGAACTAATGTTGGGAGCCCTGTGCTCAGCCCAGTAATTGTTAAAGGAAAGCCGCCAGTTTCTAAATTTTCTTCACGCTTGTTAGAGGAGAAAAAGACTAGATTTAGTGGGCTTTTGGGTCTTCATTCAAGGGCCGGTGCTTCACACTTCAGACAAGTGAGAGGTAAAGCAGCTATGTGGCGGTTCAGTCTCCTGAGCGGCATATAGATAATCAGAGGCCTTAACTTGAGACTTCATCGAATACCAACGAACTTGAACGGGTTTGTACCAGCTGGATGTTAGAAATACATTTTGCATTCGAGGCAGCAGCACAAGCAGAGCGTAAGAGGCTGGAAAGGAGAAAAATGCATTTTTATTATTTTTTTTTTTTTAAAGAAGTGGGGAGGATTTTTTTTCCTAAAGCGATTTAGTTTGATGAAGTGTGCCGAGGAAAAAAAGGGAGGGGCGGGGGTGGGGGGGGGGGGGGTGCAGATGAGTATTGGGGTTTATTGAAAGTCTTTCTCCCTCTCCCTCTCTTTAGATCATCGTCATGGTGTAAACAAACAAGCTAAACTCCCTGAGATTTACAGTGCCCGGCGTCCGTGACTTCCTCTGCCGCGCTGTGAGATATTTCTGTACAGGCAGCCTAAGCACTTTCCATTTTATACCTCAACAGCTTTATAGCATCTTAAGGATTTCTCTATATGCCTGGCTTCACTCCCAGGGAAAAAAAATCTAGCTTGTAAATAAATACTAAATATATATGAACAAAAAGGACAGGCAGACAGTGTACACTTTCCATATCTTGCTCATGTGGAAAGAGTGCACCTGAGGCCTGCATTAGGTCCGCCGTCTAACCACGTGGATATTGAATTGTTTTAACCCCTTATTCGCATTTCCTGGCAAAGACTGACGTTCATTAAGCAAACTCCAAATTTATTCATAGAGCCCAAAATAATTTTCTGTTTAGGAATATTAATATCCAAGTCCCAGAATTTTTTTTATTTATGTATTTTTAAGTTCCACATCTCTGCTAAACCATAGCCAGAGTTCTGAACTGTTTGTTTCTCTCTCGCTCCATTTTTATTTATTTTTTTAATTATTCAGGGCGATTTGCACTGAAATCCCTTTCTATCTCCCTCATTCTCCTGACCGGTTCTGTGGCCCTATATCTGTCTATGCTAATAGGTCTCCCACCTCCTTCACACCCCACTAGCTCTCCTACCAGCATGAAACAGCTGTGAGGAAAAGACCCATAAATCCATCCCGTTTCCTAAACTACAAACCATTATGGCTGTTTGTTGTTTCCAATTTCTACAAACTTTGGTATTATAATCTCCCCGATTAATCCTTATTTAGATGCGCCCAGTGAAATTAAGGTCACTTGGAGCTGCAGCTCTTGCTTTTGTTATGATTGTAACAAATGGGTTATGCAGATAAGACCATTATCATCTACAGGTTTGAAACCACAAGATAAAAGAGGAAGTGTTCTCAGCTCTGGCTATTAGAAAGTTGGCTACCAGCACAAAATAATGGCTGTCTGATGTTGTGGGATTGCACAATAATGTCATTTTTAAGCCACCAACACATACAGTAGGCCCGAAATTTGGTGCCAGAGGCATGGTGTAAGTTTGGGCACCACAATAGGTGCCCATGCTTATATCGAGTAATATGGGAAATTTGGATGCCTCCAGTGCCTGATAAAATAGTGAGTGCAAGGGCCACCCATTATGCAAGCTGCTGGTACAAATAGAGGGCCAGCTAATTTTCCCACATTAGACAATACTATAATGGGCACCTATGGCTGTTCTTAAACTTACGCGAACTGAATATTTTTCTTTTTTTGCGGTGGGTTAGACATTGGTGGGGAGGTTAAGGTTACGTGTTGGGGGGGAGGTTAAGGTCAGGTGTCGGGGGAGGTGTTAAGGTTAGACATCAATGGGGGTTGGTTAGGGTCAGGCATCAGCAGGGGTGGGGGTGGTTAGGGTTTGGCTTTGGTAGGTGGCCACACATGGTACAATAAAATAATCCTATTTCAGCAATTCAATAAAAAAGATTGGATTTTCTGAAAAATCTAAAGTTTTTTTTTCCCATTTGAGCAAGAAATCCAATTGGATTTACCATTTTTATTTGATAAAAGTCGATGATGGATTTTTCTGGTAAATTTTTCAATTCAAATCAATTTTGAATGGTGTGTGGTAGATTGTTGATGTATTACATAATATATACATCCAAGCAATTTTCTCAGAGTTTCCAATCATTTTTATCATAATTGAGGAAAAATTCAACATATATGTGTGTGGTGCATTGGTCAGATTTTTGAAATGTTATAATCAATCAGAAAAAAATGATTGCTATTCTTGAATTGAACAGATATTTAAAAAATTGTATGCTTTGTGGCCACCTTTAGGTTTAGCTGTAGGTAATTATCCTTATCATTCACCGATATTTTACTATAAGAATTTGCACTACAAAGTATCTAAAAAATTGTAAATTTACTGATTCTAGTAGCGACTATTTTTGGTGCCCAAATTTCTGTGCTCAATTTTTGCATGCACGTTATCCATCGATTATTGGGAATCACTGGGGCTGTGTCATAATTCTTGCATTCTTTCACTGGTGGCCAATAGAGATGGCCCAAACGGTTTGCCGGCAGACAGTATCCGGCAAACTTTCAATGTTCAGGTTCTCTGCGAACATATGGCGTGTTCAACCTATACATCATCATGAAGCCAAACTTTGACCCCTTACCTCACAGTCAGCAGGCACATGGCAGCCAATCAGCCTGCACTCCCTCCTGGACCCCCCACCCCCTATCAAAAAGCAGTTGCGGTGGCCATATTGAATTTAATCTCTGCTGGATGCTGACTGTTAGTGAGCACTGCGCTTACTAACAGTCAGACTTGCTGCAGATAGGTAGGGAAAGCATTAGCTAGGCCTGTGTTCTTGTTCCTCGCTTGCTGTGAAAGCACCCCAAACAGCCCTTTTGAGGGCTAGCACATCGGACTCTGTGTTTTTTTTCGTGTGACAATCCACAGCCCACTAACACCCAGAGATGTGTGCACAATACTGCTATTGCTGTTGCATCATTAAGTTGCAGGCACAGAACCACTCCAGTGCATTATTATTTCGCTGTATTCTGATACTCTGTGTGTGACACTCCACAGCCCACTGACACCCAGAGCTGCGCATAATGTGATTTCTGCCCTTTAGGGATTAAAACCCGACTTTGTGTCAACTCTATAATTTTTGGTGGGACTTTTACCATGGATCCCCCTCTGGCATGCCCCCCTCCAGGTGTTAGACCCCTTGAAACAACTTTTCCATCACTTTTGTGGCCAGAAACAGTCTTTGTAGGTTTTAAAATTCGCCTGCCCATTGAAGTCTATAGCGGTTTGCATGTTCGCGAACATTTATGGACGTTTGCAAATGGAAAATTCTATGTTTGTGACATCTCTGGTGGCCAATCTTTAGTGTGCATTCCCATTAGGACCTGTGGCTGTAGGTAAACATTTGTGTCACTTGTGCATCTGCTTTTATTTTTCACATTAGTTTGAAGTTTTTAGTGCAAGTGCGCACTTTCTGCACTGTCAATAGCAATAAATACACAGATTGCACAGATATAGTGCAGCCCTGTGTTTGTGCAGTGTGCTACTTTGAAGCATATTGGTGAGAAGCCTATAATGGAACTGCTATGGAGAAACACCTGCATTTGTGAATCACAAAATGCTTTCATTTAAAAAAAGCGGGCAAAATGTGGCCTGTGAGAAAAGTATAGATCAGGGGCATAACTACAGGGGAGCAGTCCCTTGCGACTGCAGCAGGGCCCAGAGCTGTAAGGGGTCCCCAACTACTGCTTTACTCCCTCTGATAAATGGGTCCATCCTTTAGATCAGGTGTTTTTGTGGCTACACTTATTATGATTGCAAAAATCATGTTGGCCACACTTGTTTTATGACCCTTGCAAGATGGGCCGCACACTGTGAGGGTCACCAAAGGGTTGGCAAGTGAAATAGTGTAAACATTGGGGGGGCCATCGAAGTTTTTCTGGGGGGCCCCATGATTTCTAGTTATGCCCTCTTCATTATGTATACTCATCAACCTTCTAGACTTAAAGAACAAGCGACACCCATGCTAACCTAGAAATAAAAAACACATATATAAGTAGATAAATACTACTTCTACTTACATAACGGATGTATTGTGCTATCCATGTAATGATTCCTGTGAATTTTACAAAGGAAAAGCAGAGAATCATATTCTAGGTGGTGGCCATCTTGCCAAGCTAATGCTGACATCATATCCTCCCTGACTCTTGTTCCCCCCCTCCCCTCCCTTCTCTTGCTCATTGTGTATTCATTAGCTGCCCTCCTCCCAGAGTCTTTTTTTTATTTACACATCCAATCACTGAGTCACCTCAGCCTTGCTTGTAAACACAAGTGATCAGCTAGACAGAGAAATAAATGGAAGAGGAGGAATATATTATAGATAAAAAGAACTCCCAGCATTCAAAAGAGCTCCCAACATTCAACATTTTGGCACTGTTTGGCACTAGGGCCAGTGCTCATAAAGTATGTGATAACTCCAAACCATAACAGCAGATAAAGTTTTGCAAGTTTTGTATGCAGGATTAGCATCTTTACCCCTTAATACACTCAGACCAGTTGCTGTTGAAATTTGATTTTTATGGTGACAATACCGCTTTAATACTGCATCTGTTAAAGACAACTTTTAGTAAGGAAAAAAAAATGAGTTCTCTGGAAAATAGGCATACCCAATAAGAGATTTAGTACAATACAATAATCCAATAAGAAGCATAATACAATACAATACAATAGGAATAGCCATTTTCAGTTTTATCACTACTTCTTATTACTGGCAAAAGGAAGTATTCCACTACACCAAGGCTGGGTTAAAAGCCATATTTTCAACTTTATTATCACATCAGTAGGCACATACAAGGCTGATGCGTATCGGAGCTCTAGAAGGCTCCTTAATCATAGCCAGCATATACAAAAACTGCACAGGTTTAAATAGTAAGGTGCCCGCCCACAAAGGGGTATGGCTACCTCTCTTAAAGAGACATAGACAATTTAAACATATAGACACTATATAAAATCCAATTAAAAACCAGAGATGACATGGTTGGACATCAAAGTCAAGTATACAGTAAGCATGGCTTCCCTGAACCATATTATACAAAGCTTATAGTATATATTTTGTAACATAAGATACATCAGGGGATGCATAAGGTTGAGGATGTTAGTGAAAAGGTAGACAGAAAGAAAGGAGGAGGAAAGGGGAGAAAGAACAGCTAGTTCAAACTCTAGATAATTAAGTTCTTACATCATAGGTTAGGCTGATATCCATTCTAGAATTCAACCCAGAATTCAATCCCGAATGGATATCAGCCTAACCTATGATGTAAGAACTTAATTATCTAGAGTGTGAACTAGGTGATCTTTCTCCCCTTTCCTCCTCCTTTCTTTCTGTCTACCTTTTCACTAACATCCTCAACCTTATGCATCTCCTCATGTATCTTATGTTACAAAATATATACTATAAGCTTTGTATAATATGGTTCAGGGAAGTCATGCTTACTGTATACTTGACTTTGATGTCCAACCATGTCATCTCTGGTTTTTAATTGGATTTTATATAGTGTCTATATGTTTAAATTGTCTATGTCTCTTTAAGAGAGGTAGCCATACCCCTTTGTGGGCGGGCACCTTACTATTTAAACCTGTGCAGTTTTTGTATATGCTGGCTATGATTAAGGAGCCTTCTAGAGCTCCGATACGCGTCAGCCTTGTATGTGCCTACTGATGTGATAATAAAGTTGAAAATATGGCTTTTAACCCAGCCTTGGTGTAGCGGAATACTTCCTTTTGCCTGCATGACCTGAAACCTGAGATTCCTGCTCCTTTGGTATATACAGCGGTGGTTGCAGCGATCCCTCCCCTTTTTTTCTTACTTCTTAGTACTGTTCGTTCTGCAAAGGAAAAGGACAGGGGAGGGGGCTGAGAGCTTCGCCAATAATATTCCTAGGCCATTATTCAACTTGATTTTCCTACTAAGTTTTTCTAAGTTTTCTCCTAGGTGATATTTTCACACATTGGGCCTAATTCACAAAGCGGTGCAAACTGTTTGCACGCCAGTGAAAAGCCCTTTATCACGCCTAAACTCAGTTTAGGCATGCTAAGAAGAAACTCGTGCAAAATTCCAGCAGTCGCGCAGGGCACGGCGCGATGCGCCCATTAAACCCTATGGGCGCTGCGCGCGGAATTGCGCGCGGGACTTTGCGCGCGATAAATAGCACAAAGCGGTGATAACTCAGCGGTGCAAAGGTTATCATGCCTAAAGTCTTTTAGGCGTGATAACTGAGTTATCACGGCTTTGTGAATCAAGCCCATTGTCAATAAAATGTCATTTAAGCCTCCAGGAATCAAGAAAATGCTCAAAATAATTTTGATAGTAACTTTTCACCTACTTTTTGATAATATTTCAAATGCAAAGTGATGAAAACTTATTTGAAAGATAAGATGAAAAATGATCTCCTAAGAGAAACCTTAAAGAGTAACTGTTAGCCCCCAAATTGAAATTTAAAACACTATTGCAATGTTTTATTTATTATATAAGTGAGCCAAAAAGCCAATGTAGAAGTTAAAAATCAATCTAATTTTGTTACTATGTACCCTTTTCCCCCAGCTCCGGACGCAAGCCGCATATCAGATACTGTAGCATGCAGAGCATGCCTATGTCTGGCCGACCCCCCTCTCCCCCCCAGGACCAGGTGCCGATCTATTCGCACCACAAACAGCTGACCGCTCTGACAGGGAGAGAGAGCGGCAGCACTTCCAGAGCAGCACCGCAGAGCAGCCGGCGCCGTGCATCTCTCTCACATGTGATTCTCTCACATGTGACTCGCCGGCGGCTGCTCTGCGGTGCTGCTCTGGAAGTGCTGCCGCTCTCTCTCCGTGTCAGAGCGGTCAGCTGCGGTGGGGAGAATATATTGGCACCTGGTCCTGGGGGGGAGAGGGGGGTCGGCCAGACATAGGCATGCTCTGCATGCTACAGTATCTGATATGCGGCTTGCGTCCGGAGCTGGGGGAAAAGGTTACATAGTAACAAAATTAGATTGATTTTTAACTTCTACATTGGCTTTTAGGCTCACTTATATAATAAATAAAACATTGCAATAGTGTTTTAAATTTCAATTTGGGGGCTAACAGTTACTCTTTAAGAGAAAAAGTACATTGAATATTGAACATACTTTGTAAGAGTATAACATAAGTACATTACCTTAAAAAGGGAACTGTAATGAGAGTAACGTAATGAATAAAATTGCTTATTTTTTTACAATATCCATTTATAAATGTAATCAGTGTTTGCCCATTGTAAAATCTTCCCTCACCCTGACTTACATTTTGAAATTTATCACAGGTGCCAACATCTTTAATTCTGTCAGGTGATTTCTGTGCTTAGTACTCTATGAACTGAATGAGGTTCACAGACAGCAAATGTCTGGACCATCACATGACATCACACTGCGGGTGAGGTTTCACCACAATATCAGCCATACAGATATACCTGATGCTCTATTTGAGAAAAAAATAAATATTTCTCATGGGAAAGGGGGTTCAATCTGAGGTTAAAGTTCCTCATTAAAGTGGAATTCTCACCATAGAAATCAAACTTCAACAGCAACTAGTCTGAGTGTCTTAAGTGATAAAGATGCTAATCCTGCATTCAAAATTTTCAAAACTTTTCTGCTGTTATGGTTTGGAGTTATACCACATACCTTAAAGAGAATCTGTATTGTTAAAATCACACAAAAGTAAACATACCAGTGCGTTAGGGGACATCTCCTATTACCCTCTGTCACAATTTCGCCGTTCCCCGCCGCATTAAAAGTGGTTAAAAACTGTTTTAAAAAGTTTGTTTATAAACAAACAAAATGGCCACCAAAACAGGAAGTAGGTTGATGTACAGTATGTCCACACATAGAAAATACATCCATACACAAGCAGGCTGTATACACACTTCCTTTTGAATCTCAAGAGATCATTTGTGTGTTTCTTTCCCCCATGCACTGAAGTTTCAGGCTGCTCTTTTCTTCCTGCAAACAGCTTTGCCCTTGTCTGTAATTCCTCACTATGTGAAAGCCCAGCCAGCTCAGAGGACGATTTATCCAGCTTGTAAAAGATAAGAGAGAAGAGAGAAGCTGCTCTAATCCTAAATAACACACAGTCAGTGTGCATAGAGAGGCCTGGAAGGGGGAGTTCATAGCAGAACCACAACACTGAAGAACTTGGCAGCCTTCCAGACACAGGCTGACAAGTCTGACAAGAGAGAGATAAGTTGATTTATTACAGAGACTGTGATAGTACAAAGTGCTGCAGTAAGCCAGAACACATTAGAATAGCTTTTGGAACTTGTAGGATGATAAAAAACGGGATGCAATTTTTGTTACGGAGTCTCTTTAAGAGCACTGGCCCTTTCATTGTCATTGCCATCGGCTGGAAAAAACAGTTGTAGCACTGGCCCTTTAAGTGCAATTGCCATTGCCATTGCTGGGGGGGTCTTTTTATCTATAATATATTCCTCCTCTTCCCTTTATTTCCCGCTCCTTCTGATAACATAGAACAGTGCACTTCCTAGTATAGACCTCAGTGGGACTGTCTGAAGACTCTGGGAGGAGGGCAGGTAACAAATACACAATTAGCAAGAGGAAAAAAAAGGAGTGAGGGAGTAAATGATGTCAGGATTAGCTTAATTCAAAGGTAACCAAGATGGAAACTGTCTAGAATAGAATTCTCTGCTTTTCCTTTATAAAATTCACAGGAATCCTAATGTGAGCAGTGCGAAACATCTGTTATGCAAGTAAAACTAGTATTTATCTACTTATATATGTGGATTATTTTTAGGTTAGCATGGGTGTCCTGACATTTCCTCCCTCACTTTTTTTCTCCTCTTGCTAATTGTGTATTCGTTACCCGCCCTCCTCCCAGAGTCTTCAGACACTCCCACTGAGGTCTATACTAGGAAGTGCACTGTCTTATGTCAATAGAAGGAGGGGGAACTAAAGGAAAGAGGAGGAATACATTATAGATAGAAAGACCCCACAGCATGCAACTGTTTGGCAATGGCACTTAAAGGGCCAGTGCTCCTAAGGTATGTAATAACTCCAAACCATAACAGCAGAAAAAGTTTTGAAAGTTTTGAATGCAGGATTAGTATTACTTTATCAATTAATCACTTAATACACTCAGACCAGTTGCTGTTGAAATTTAATTTTTATGGTGACAGTCCTGCTTCAAAGGACATGCGACATGAAAATTGTAAAAAAAAATAAAATAAAGAAATAAAGTGGATAATATAAATAGTAATGAAATGTTGTGAAGTAAAGTGTAAATACAATGAAAAAAATTATTATAATAAAATTTCAATAGGAAGTAATTGTATGCTAACATTGACTAGACACTACCAAGTGAATGGGTAACATAAAATACTGTTTTTTGTTATCATACATAACAGGAGTGCTGCATACCTATGAAGGTGGTACATTCCTGGCTCTAGTGGCAAGCTGATCACAGCAGGTATCTGTAACAGCTGCTGGGACATGAGAGAGTGATATGTGAGCGATCTTCATAGAGCAGATCCTGCAGGTGCAGGCCAGTGCTGAACAGCTGCATTGAAAAGAGTGCATGAGTGCATCATCACCTTCATATGCAGCTATGCCACACACTGCTGGGGGGCTCAGAGCTATGGATGCCTTGAGATGTGTTGCCGTGGCACAGGCGCACTAGGCTCTCTATTCAGTGCAGCTGTCCAGTAAGTGCCTGCCCCTGCAGGGTGTGCTCTATGAGTTTGAGTTGTTTGTTGTTGTTTTTTTTTGGGGGGGGGGGTTGTTACAATTTTTGTGACGGGTGTCCTTTTAAAGCTACAATCCAAAGTCCTGAATGACTGCTTAAATTTGCAGGAGATTAGACAGGGAATGGAGTCAGGGATGACCCTTTAGTGTCTGAAAGCAAGTGTCAAATGCTATGATTGTATCATGAACTATAGAGGAAATATAATTTTCAGGATTGAAGATGGTAGTCTGTATGAAGCAGAGATAGCACATTCTGAAGATGAGAATAGTAAGGTTAGATGATGCTGCGCACTAATAAAATATTTTTTTTCCAGTAAGTAGGACATAGCAGATATTATGGAATAAAGTTTGATTAAGGGTAGCATTAAGACGCACTTTCAGGTAAAAATATTACTATATTATCAAGATAGCTTTGTAAGCAGAGCAACTAAAGCTTCTACATACAATTCCTGTTTTAAAGGGTTTACTTTGTGTCCCCTGCCATAAACTGAACTCTGTTGCTTCCTTCTGGAGGAAATATGCAACATGCTGTGGGTACTTGGCTGGGCAGGAGGGATTGTCCTTTTAAGAGACTACAAAAGACAGGAGTCAGCATGTAATTCAGTGCACTTATTGAATGAGCCTATTTTAATCCTAGAATTAGTTTTGTGTCATTGAAAAATATAGTAGAAAATATCCCCATTATTTCTGTGACTATAGAGGCTGTTATGCTCTTCTTTGACACTAAAGCACAGGGGTGTAGCAATAGGGGTTGCAGAGGTTGCGACCGCATCGGGGCCCTTGGGCCAAGGGGGCCCCGAGGGACCCGCCTCAACTACAGTATTAGATCTTTATTGGTCCTGTGCTCATAATAATCACTTCTATAGATACTTTGAATAGTGGTAATCATTAACAAACTGTTCCCCATCGCCTTCTTGCACCTCTCTGACACTGTAGTTGCCATTGGCAGGTTTTGGTGTGCTGTATCAATTGTTATGTATAGAGTGCTTGGGGGGCGCCATTGTAAAACTTGTATCAGGGCCCACAGCTCCTAAGCTATGCCACTGTTAAACCACATACAGTATCTTGAATGATCTGAGGCTACATGGAAGCTCCCAGGCTCTAAAAGCTTACACATTACTAGTTTAGTTCTGGTGTTTAAACCATCCCAAAACTGAGACATAACCTCATTTGTTTCTCTATTGCATTGTCACAGACAATGCAGTGAAGCCAAAGGATTATACACACTATCAAAGAAGAAGTGAACAGTGACCTTACAATAGAATTATTGTGGTTTTCTATTTGTTTATGGCAGTGATAACGGTCTATAGATAGAAGGAAAGGGATGTCTATTTGACAAGATTATTAAAGACCAGACCAGCTCTAAGCACTTATTTCAAGGTATCATCTGATATAATCAATGGTAAAATGTTACCTTTTTTTAGTTTCACATGAGTCTTTGCAGGTAAAAATCTGTTATAAAAATGCAATTGTGTGTTCTGATGCAGCCCAGATTAAAACATTTCTTAGTAGGCCTTATGTATAGTGCTGCTGCTTTCCTGGTGTCATGGTGGCATTCAAGCTGAAAAGGGGCAGTGCACAGACAGCAATCTCGGAGGAGACTGCAATGTCCAGTGCTGGATGTCAGTGTTGTTATACTGGTATCAATCAATCTTTGCCACTGAGTAGGGGTGATCAGTGAGATGCAAATATTTCCAAGTTCCTGCAGGATTATGTAAATTGTGTATGCAAATGTATGCTGCTTGAAAATGGACCAATGAAGTCCCACCCAGGTTTAAATTGATTGAGTAGATTTTTAGTCTGGAGATTCACTTTAAAGAGACTCTGAAGCGAGAATAAATCTCGCTTCAGAGCTCATAGTTAGCAGGGGCACGTGTGCCCCTGCTAAAACGCCGCTATCCTGCGGCTAAACAGGGGTCCCTTCACCCCCAAACCCACCCCTGCAAAATCAACGACCAACTTGGTCGTAAATTTTGCTCTGCCTGGAGGCAGGGCTAACGGCTGCAGCCCTGCCTCTCAGCGCGTCTATAACTTTCCGCCATACTTGTTGTCTGTTGGGGAACCCAAAACATATTTTCTTAGACTTCTTGGCCCATATGCAATTCATTTTTTCACCTGAGTTTTCTCCTAGGATATCATTTTCATCTTCTCTTTAAACTAAATTTTCAGCAAATTGAAAAAGTACCCAAAAGCTGATGAAAAAGTACTATTAAATTTATTTTGAGTATTTTCTTGCTGGCTGGTGACTTAAAAATAATTTTATGACAAGTTGTGAAAATATCACCTAGGAGAAAACTCAGGAGAAAAAGTGAATTGCATATGGCCCCTTTTCTTCTAAATCTACATTCCTGGGGCCTTATGCAATTCCCTTTTTCTCCTGACTTTCCACCTAGGTGATATTTTTACAACTTGTCATAAAATGCCTTTTTAAAGAGACACTGAAGCGAAAAAAAAAATTATGATATTATGATTTGTATGTGTAGTACAGCTAAGAAATAAAACATTAAGATCAGATACATCGGTCTAATTGTTTCCAGTACGGGAAGAGTTAAGAAACTCCAGTTGTTATCTCTATGCAAACAAGCCATTAACTCTCCGACTAAGTCTTATGCTGGGAATACACGTTAAATTTTTACTTTAGATAGATGGGTTCGATAGATAAATTCCAACCTGTCGGATCTGGTCGATTCTACTTTCGTTTCGATTCTCCTCATTCAAGATTTTGAATGCTGAGTGTTGTGTAATCTGCACATAATATAGAATGATACAATGTTAGAAAAAACACTATATACCTGAAAATAAAAGTATGAGAATATTTTCCTTGCTGCTAATCTTCTAGTAATTATTCATAGTACACAACCAATTCACTATATCATATATTTTTTTTCACTTCAGTGTCTCTTTAAGTCTCCAGAAAGCAAGAAAATACTCAAAATAAATCTGATAGTACTTTTTTCACCAGCTTTTGGGTACTTTTTCAATTGTAAAATGCTGAAAATTTAGATTACAGAGAAGATGAAAATTATCTCCTAGGAGAAAACTCAGGTGAAAAAATTAATTGCATATGGTCCCATGTGTCAGGTAGGGCCGGCGCTACCATAGAGGTAAAGGGGGCAATTGCCCTAGGGCCCCAGAACCTGTAGGGGCCCTCAAGGTGTCTCCCCCAACTTAACTGTTGTTCCCTGGTAACCCTTGCAGAGTCTTCGGGTGAGTCAGATGGTGTCAGCTCCTGCCTTAGGGGCCCTGGGTGGAAATTTGGCTGCAACATAGGGTCCCTAATGCCAATTTTTGATTGGGGGGGTGTCTTTTGGGGAGCCCCAGGTTAATTTTGCCCTGGGGCCCCATTGTTACTAGAACCGGCCCTGGATGAGTGAGCACAACTGTTCCTCCCATGTGTGCGAGGAAAGAGCCATGGCAGAGAGGCTTAAGTTACCTGTTTGACTGCTTCTTTCTGCTGCACTGCACACTGCACTCCATCTTTCCTTTGTGAAGGAGAAAGTGTCAGGAGGAGGGTGTGCAGCATGCAGTGCAATGGCAAAAGATAATCCTACAGGTAACTTAACCATCCATTGTATGCAAGGCACAGGGATTTGTCTATTGCATCTGCTGTTGTTACGGACAGCACAGACTAGAACTGAAAGAGATCCAGAAATAACACAGATGTGATCATGTCACCACTTTTTTAACACTCATTTTGAGGATATTTTTAGATAAATGAGAAAATTATGCTGTACAGGAGATAGGAGTTTTGCAGTAACTGTACCCACTTACATATGTTGAAACAAACGTCTGGATTAGTTTACCATTTCCTAACCAGAGAGGACGTGCATAGTGCAACATTTACTAATCGTATATTTTTGATATTGGATAATAATGATATTATGTGACAGAAACTCTATGTATATGACTATACAGCTTCTATCTACCTGATGTAAGGCTCTGCAGATGTACCTAAGCATGCTTGTAAAAACTTTTCATTCTTCACTTCATAAATTACTCAGCAAATCCTAAATCATGTTACATTAGCTACAAATCAAATTTACAAGATGTTCTGGGTGTTAAATTTCCACACCCCAAATGGCTCAAGGATTTATGGTTCCCTTTTGATTTAGGAAATGTTTTGGTATTATGAATATTGGTGGGTTTAGTATAGCTTGTGTTGAAAGTTAAAGCTAAACTCTGATTTCAGCTAATCTGAACTTGGAGTTCTTCTCATTTCCCACCCTTAGCTGTCTGATGTTTAAAATGGCATTCCACCTTCGTTGAGAAATAAGCCACCCCTTCAGTTCAGTTCTACAAACTAATAGGGTTATTATCACACTACGTCAGATCACTTATCTTATATAAATATATACAAATGCTGAAATATTCCACATTGATTGTAACCAACTTTGTCAAGACTGGGAGTGGCAGAGCTTCATGTTCACTCAGTTAGGTCAGGTGAGGAAAACAAACAACAATACTTACTGATCTGTACAGCTAGTTACTCCTGCAGAAGATACATGGGCTGAATATACTGGACTGCAAGACAGGGTACATTCCATAAATAGAAATTAAATTATACTTCAGCTTTGCAGTTGATGATGGTGAAGTATGTCATATTCTTAAATTAAGTCAGCATTCATTTTATCGTTTCCATAAAAAATAAAAATAGTAATTCCTGGTGAGCATGTAGTAGCAAGACAAATAACCATATTTTAAAATTCATAAAAAATAAAATAAAAATCACAACTTTGCATACTCCATAAACTTACCCAAAGCTTATTTATTTTAATGAGGACTTCCTGGTGTCAGAATTTTTAACAAAAATAATAACACATAACCAGACAGATATGCAGTAATGCACACATTTAATAGGGGCAATTGGTAAAATCATGGGCATGAGATGTCCCTGATAGTAGAATATTTGTAATTTTTCCGATATCCTACAAAAATAAAAAGTTATTCCTATTGTTCAAATAAAGAATGCTACTTTCACTTTAAAATGCTTGAAGGTTTACCTCTAAATCACTTTGAATCCGTCATGAAACAATCTGGCATTTGGCAGAGTTTTACAAATGAACCAACTGGTAAGGACAGCAGTTTTTACATAATGTCAATGCTGGTGGGAGTCACCTCCAAATATGTTCAGTTAGTTGGCCCTATGCACCTGCTCCCGGCGCTGCTAATAGCTGAAGTGTAAGACACTGTCACGCTGATCTCCGGAGGAATCCACAGAGAGGATCCCGGAGAAGTGTGGCTAAAGTAGATGCCAGCCAGTCACATTTCAGCCACACAGTGAGAGCTGCAGTCACCGGATTGCCATGGCAACATTAGCTAGTAGCTGCGCCAGGAGCACGAGTGAGGGGCCAACTAACTGAACATATTTAGAGGTAACTCCCATCAGCAGTGACACTATGTAAACACTGCTGGTACCAGTTGTTTCATTCGTAAAAGTCCATTAAACATCAGATTGTTACATGATGGATTAAAAGTGATTTAGTGGTAAACCTTTGGGCATTTTAAAGTGAAAGTAGCATTCTCCATTAGCAATTTTTGAACAGTTTTAAAGGAATAACTTTTTTTTTTTTTTTTTTTTTTACTTTCGTGACTGATGTCCTTTAAGTGAGAAATAAAATAAAATAAATCAAAAACAGAAGTTGGAGGAGCACTCATCCATAGGAAGGAACTGTTGTGTGCCCAAGCCTTGGATCCCTGTATCCTCAGAATCCTCAGTAGTCAAATGTAGAAAGGAGGCTGGCACCACCAGAAGTAGAAAAGTAAAAATTAGCTCTTTATTGATCAGTCATAAAATGTTAGCAACAATGACCACACCCTTATGTACAGTATATAAGGGTGTGGTCATTGTTGCTAACATTGTATGGGCTGTTCGGCTTGAGAAAGAGCTATAACAGCTCGAAACAGCGGGCTGTCGCCGCCAAAGCCTTATTTTTGACCATGCTGTCATTTTATGACTGATCAATAAAGAGCTAATTTTTACTTTTCTACTTCTGGTGGTGCCAGCCTCCTTTCTACATTTAAAATAAAATAAAAAATATATGGGCTGTGTTTACTTTTTCACGCGGTTGTACATCCAACCACAATCACTAAAAATAACTAGGAACTTGGAGGCCTCGAATGTAGCTGATGTTTGCATAAAATGATTGATTGGTTGTTTTGCATTGAATTCTATAATCAGAGTCCATTTGTACTGCAGATTGCTCATTTGACCATTAACACTGCAAACTTGGACTTATCTCTTTTTACTTGCATTAAAGAGAACCTGTAGAGAGAAGGATATGGAGGCTGACATATTTATACAAGTTCAAACAATAACCGTTGCCTGGCTGCCCTGCCGATACTCTACCTCTAATAAGTTAAGCCGTAGTCCCTGAACAAACATGCCGATTGGATGTTTCTGCCAACAATCTGACACAATTAGCTGCATTCTTCACTTCAAGCGTGTAATCAGACACTAGTTTCTCCAGAATGATTAGCAGGACGGCCAGGCAGGCAACTGGTATTGTTTAAAAGGAAACAAATATGGTATCTTCCGTATACCTCTTGCTTCTGGTTCCCTTTAAAGATTTTCTAGAATCTAGATGATGATCGTGTGATTCCTCAGGCACTGACCAGAAGAGTTGATGAATTTATTGTATATAGAGTATGTTATTTTCAAGAATTCCTGTAATTGATTTTATCAAATGCCTGATTTTAAAATCACTGAATGGTTAATCAACATTATGTAATCATGTCGAACATTTGCTTTCTGTGTAGGCTAAGGTAGGAAGCATCTTCATATATATCTCCAAACGTCTCCAGCTAGCAATTATATGTGCTGAAATCATTGAAAATTGTCTACTACCCCCAACCAGTTCATATCCCATGATAGAGAGGGTTAGTTGTTGAGTGATTACAGTTGGATGTAGTATCCCCTCCAAGATTTCTTTCTTTCTTTCTTACTAAATGTAGGACAACCAACGAATTACAGTTCTCCAGGCAGGTACCTGCATGAGACTGCATTCACAAAACTTAATTTCATTTAGGGCCCTTTCACACTGATGCGGTGCTGTGCAGCATTTTGCTGCAGCCTAACGTTAGGGCAATAAAAGTCTAGTCTTTCAGGCAGTTCACATTGCCTATGGTGCACTATGCTGGAAGTACCCTAACGCAAGCACATCAGTACGATACCATGTGGCTTCTGCGGCAATCTGCGGCAGACCCGAAGTAATATAAGTCTGTGGCGACAGGTTTTTTAAAATGACCACCACAAGTTTTATGCAGCGCGCGTGTTCGGAAGCTTATTTTAGCAATACGCTTCCGCACACGGCATCGATTCGGCCACAGGAAGTGAGCATCACTTTCTGCTTTTCCTGCTGCCCCAAAGGCCTATTTTTTGGCGGTCCTCGGACTAAACCACTACTGCCACTTCGCAGTGTTAAACCGGCCTCACTATATTTTCAACAACCCTACTATGTTGCATTATGGCTCAGGTGAAAATTGCAATCTTTTGTCACACAAATGGTAAACATTTTTTTTTTAAAATCCAGTCTAGTTGGCTGGGTCATTCATGATGTCTCCACTAGAGATTCCATGAACAAAGAATTTTCCATTCGCGAATGACAAACGCGAACTTCAGCAAATGTTCGTGAACAGGCGAATCTGGTGAATCGCCATAGACTTCAATGGGCAGGCGGATTTTAAAAGCTACAAAAACTATTTCTGGCAACAAAAGTGATGAAGGGGTCCAACACCTGGAGAGGGGCATGCCAGAGGGGGGTTCATGCCAAAAGTCTCACCATAAATTACGGAGTTGACGCAAAATCAGGTTTTAATCCCTAAAGGGCAGAAATCACATTACGCACAGCCCTGGGTGTCAGTAGGCTGTAGAGTGTCACAAACAGAGAAATGCAATAGAATACAGTGGAATAATAATGCACTGGAGTGGTTCTGTGCCTTTCACTTAATGAGGCAACAGCATTAGTGTCTTTGGTACAATAGACAGCACTCCACCATGCATGTACATCCAGCATCAGACTTCTTATAAATGATTGCACTCACCCAATCCGATTGACCACTATTAGATTGGTCAAAATATCGCTCATGTTTTGTCCCGCATGGTCTGTGCACTTGCTGCGTTGCTCCTTCTCCCAATCAGACGATTACTGGATCAGAGTTTCATGTATACCTCCCAGCCTAGGTCCGCAGGCGCCTCTCGGTAACGGAGGATGAGCACACCGGATGCATTCAGATTGGGTGAGTGCAATCATTTATAAGAAGTTTGATGCTGGATGTACATGTATGGTGGAGCGCTGTCTATTGTACCAAAGAATCTGATCCAGGTGGAGCTGACACCTTTATAGGGCGCATACAACCATAGAGACTGTTTCTTGAGTTTTGAATATTGGACTTTAAATAATATAGGCTGCAGGATTTGAGCTTGTAGCCTACTGGAATTCATAGTCTTGCTGCAGCTCAGTATCGCCAAACTCTCTCATCAGCTCTAGAGAAAGCTGCTCCCCCAATATTCCGCCGCAACCGCCCCCCTAACCACCAGCCCTGGCGCACTACCCACACTTGCAATCTCCAGAGGGTAACACGCGCCACTGAAAGGAAATGGAGAAAAACTCGACTTAACCAGGATTTCCTACAGTACAAGACTAACCTGCTGCAGTTCCACACTGACCTTACTGATGTGAAGCAGGAATACTTCACCAAGCTCATCGGAGCACAAGCTTCCAACCCCCGGCGTCTTTTTGCCACTTTCAACTCCCTGCTTAAATCCACTTCCCCACCCTTCATTTCCTCCCTCTCTGCCACAGATTTAGCCACCCACTTCACCAACAAAATTGTCTCCATCCATCAGGAAATATCCAATCTTCAATCTTCACCTCCCACCCTCTCCCAACCAGCTCCTCCTCCACCCTATCCTCTCCTTACCTCCTTCACTGCCTACTGAGGAAGTCAACCACCTACTGCAGACTTCCCATAAGACTACCTCCCCCCTTGACCCCATCCCTTCTGATTTACTTCAGCCTCACTTCATGGATTTGGCCCCAGTCCTCACTACCTTGTTTAACCTCTCCCTAGCCACAGGCACCTTCCCCTCAGACTTCAAGCAGGCCACTGTACTACCCCTGCTCAAGAAAGCCTCCCTCGACCCCTCACTACCCTCCAACTATTGCCCTATCTCCCTCCTCCCCTTTGCCTCAAAACTCCTTGAGCATCTGGTTCACAAATGCCTGACCCAGTACCTCAATGCCAACTCACTGCTAGACCCACTGCAATCTGGTTTACGGCCTGCCCACTCAACCGCAACTGCTCTCACCAAAAGGGTCAATGACCTTGCCTTAGCTAAAGCTGAAGGCAAATACTCCATTCTCCTCCTCCTTGACCTTTCAGCAGCTTTTGACACAGTAGATCATCCCCTACTTCTCCAGTCCCTCCAGTTCATGGGCATTCATGACCTTGCCCTGACCTAGCTTTCATCCTACCTCTCCAACTGCTCCTTCACAACCTCCTTCAATGAGTCCTCATCTACCCCCAACCACCTCTCAGTGGGAGTCCCCCAAGGCTTGGTCCTTGGCCCCCTACTGTTCTCCCTATACACATCCTCCATTGGCAAGGTTATCTCCTCCATGGGTTTTAACTATCATCGGTATGCAGATGATACCCAGATCTACCTCCACACTCCTGACATATCCACCACTACCATGGACAAGGTCTCCTCCTGCCTATCAGCCATCTCCTCCTGGATGTCTGCTAGGTTCCTGGAACTAAATCTAGACAAAACGGAATTTATGATCTTCCCACCCCAGCCATCCATGAACCTCCCAGATGTGCATGTCACTGTTAACGACACTACCATTCGCCCTACCTCTCAAGCCCACTGTCTGGGATTCACCATGGACTCCGCACTCTCCTTCACTCCTCACATCCAAAACCTCACAAAGTCCTGCAACTTCCACCTTCATAACATCTGCAAGATCCACCCTCTCCTGACCTCTGCCACCACCAAACTCCTCATCCATGCCCTCATATTTTCCCGCCTTGACTACTGCAGTGCCGTTCTGTCTGGTCTCCCTATGACCCAAATAGCCCCGCTGCAGTCCATCATGAATGCAGCAGCCAGAATTATCCACTCCTCCCATCGCTCCAGCAGCTCCCCTCTGTGAATCCCTCCACTGGCTTCCTATCCAGTCCAGAATCAGATTCAAGATACTGTGTCTGACCTACAAATCTGTCCACAAAACCTGTCCAACCTACATTTCCGATCGTACACACCTAGCCGCTCACTCCGCTCCTCCAATAAACCATTTGTACCAATTACAGATATTGTATTTACTGTCATTGGTCTTGTCAATTACACCTTTGTATGGGACAGGCCAGAAGTGTTGTTTGCAATTGAAAGAATTCCATAAATAAAGTTGCCATTTTCAATCTGCTCCAGGCTGCACCTAATCCCTTACAGTTGCCTTAAGCCTTGTACATACAACTATCACCTGAATCCCTTAAGTAAGAGTGCAGGGCTGAGGCTATATATATGTGATGGTAGCCTAAAAGGGGGAAGAGGGTCGATGAAGGAAGGCCCACACAAGGAGTGTCACAGAGTGTGAGGAGTGAGCGGGGAGAAAAATGTGGCTCTGCCAGGCAGATCACTCACCAGTGAACTGAGGAAGAATTGAGGTCACTCACTGTGCACACGCTAGATTCTCACCACCAAGTTCAATTTAGCATGTGTACATAGACTTAGTCGCCAACCAGCTAGAAGCCAGGCTTACAGATAACAACATCTTTGATACTTTTCAGTCAGGATTCAGGAAAAGGCACAGCACTGAAACAGCATTAGTCCGAGTAATGAATGATCTACTTACTGCAAGGGACAAGGGTGATTGCTCAATTCTGATTCTTCTTGACTTGTCAGCAGCATTTGATACTGTGGACCATGAAATACTAATCCAGCGACTGAAGAATTACTGTGGCCTAAGGGGTACTGTTCTTAGCTGGTTTCAGACCTTCCTATCTGGCAGGACACAGCAAGTATGTCTGGGCACACACTACTCTAATCCAGTGCCACTTGCCTATGGAGTTCCACAGGGTTCTGTACTATCACCATTACTCTTTGCAGTCTACATGCTCCCACTGGGCAAAATAATCCAGAACTATGGTTTAGGATACCATTGTTATGCAGATGACACACAACTGTATCTGTCCTTCAAGCCTGGCACCCAAGACCCATCAGCATCCATAAATGCGTGTCTAGTGGATTTACAAAATTGGATGAACACCAGCTGGCTGAGGCTGAACTCTGACAAAACAGAGGTGTTGGTGGTAGGTGGTCCACACATGATGGATAAAGTTCAAAACGCTCACCACCTCAAACTAGCAATTGGGGGAGATACTGTACAGTATAAAGACTCTGTGCGAAACCTTGGGGTGATCCTGGATGGAAATCTAAAACTCAGACAGCAGGTATCAGCTGTCGTCAAGTCTTCCTTCTTCCATCTAAGAAATATAGCGAAAATAAAACACCTAATCCCAGCTGAAGACCTACCTGCCCTGGTTCACGCATTTGTATCCTCCCGCCTAGACTACTGCAACGCCCTACTAATCGGATCTACAGATAAGGTTCTGCGCCCCTTACAGCTAGTACAGAATGCTGCAGCCAGACTCCTAGCCAATGCCCCCCGCAGCTCACACATCACCCCAGTACTGCAAACTCTTCACTGGTTGCCAGTAAAATGGAGAATCAATTTTAAGATCTGCCTGCTGACATTCAAGGCTCTACACCACATGGGACCCAAATACACAGTGGATCTATTGGAACTTTATGCCCCTCCACGCACCCTCCGCTCTGCCAACAAGATGAAGCTGGTTATTCCCAGGATACACTTAACATTTGGTGCTCGGGCCTTTTCCTATGCAGCCCCTACTCTATGGAACTCACTTCCACAATCAGTACGAGAGGCTCCTTCTCTGGACAGCTTTAAAAAAAGGCTAAAAACTCACCTCTTTTCCCTAGCCTTTGAGACTGCATAATGCAGGGTCACAGCGCTTTGAGTCCCCAGGGAGAAAAGCGCTATATAAATATTATTGTTATTGTTGTTAAATCAGGATCAAAGAGACAAACAGTGTGCTAGTAAAAATTTACATTTACTTAGCATCCAATTTGTAATTTTGAAAATAAGCTCACCTTCACCACATCACCTATAGGACACCACGACAATCCCTCTGTGTTTAATCCCCTTCCCTAGAATATATGGGCTATATCACCCCCAAATAGAGTTTCTCCACATCCTCAAATCAGGACCTTTTGGCTGGTGTCAGAAGAGTGACCCATTCTGTGAGTGAACAGCCCAAACATTTATGCAGTAACCTACACAGGTGGTTGCCAAATACCGTCAACCTTTAATCTCAGTATCTGGTGAGTTGTAAGTTTGAAATCTTATCCTTGAGGGTAATGCATCAGGTCCGGCTACCCTGGAACTTTTTGTCTCTTTATCGCACAGTGGCTAGTTTTAGATATGTTTAGAGTATTGTAGCACTTCAGCAAATTGGGATTGACTGCCCATGGATTATACCCGCCCCTAGCAAATGTCAGTATGGTTGCCGCCACTTCTGAGGATGTTTCTTGGAAATTGAAATTCCCTCTGTGGTATCATCATTTTGGTATATTCTCTCACTAAAAGTTAATGGTTGGGTAGCAGTGATTGTTCAAGCAAACTACAGAGTCCTATATTTTAAGCATGTAAGGGTTAAACCATGGATGGACAGTGGCAGATAACGTTTTGTAAGAGCTAGGTCTTCCAATGAAAATGCTACTTACTCCTGATGCCTGTAGGTTATTTGGTGCTGTTCCGTGGTTGGAAGCCTATACCTCTCCCTAGAGCCAGGATTCGGGGACTCTACAATTTCTCATCATTTTCTTTTACTTCGATAGCTGCTTTCCCCACTCAGATATTAAGTATTCAAACCTCATTTACATCCTTATTTTTCAATTTGCTGCCACAGTAGTTTAATTTATTCGATATAATTTCTTTTTCTGAGGGGACATTAATCATTGCCCTGTGCTTTTTGGCGCCTGTGGGATATGTGTGTGTGTTTTTTTTTAAATCAATAAAATAAAGCAACTCTCCTCCTCCCCCCACCCGTTTGCCACAGGAGAAAATATAATTTCTCACTCACTTTTTTTCCCTCTTTCTTTTGGAGAGAACTTGGGTTAATTCGTCCTTATTTCTGAAATGCATCTGGATCTGTTTATTATGAAATGAAAGAATAGCACTACATCTGAAAAAGTGTTTTGTATCTGGGGAATGCTAATATTCAGATATCTAAATGTATCTCCATTTACTTGTCAGACTCTTCGCCCTGAGTAATCCACTTTCTCTTAGACAAGTGAATATGAACATTTCCTTTACTACTTACTGATTAATATAAATACGTGCCTGCAAAATATGTAATATGCATCTGTTAATGTGTATAAATATCCACCCGAAACCAAAGTAACCTTTCAACAGATTTTGACGTTTTCATGAACTGGGGATAAGTGTGTTGGTACTGGGCAAAAGGTAACCTTGAGGACTCCAACTCTCCCCCCAAGTCATTCCCTGGGCCACCCCTTAAGTAACTACCTGGCAGCCAGGACAGTGTTCTAGTCCCCCACAGCAAAATCCCCAGTAGCTTCTTTTCCTCCCCCTCCCTAGCAGCATGTGGAGTGGAAAATCAGCAGCATTGATCACTTACTAAGGGGACAGCTGCCCAGGACTCCACACTCTGTCCATCCCCAGCAGCATAGCAACACTTTACTCGCAGGCATGTATGCAATGGCGCTCGTTGCCTGCATCACATCAGGGAGAGTGCTGCTGTGGCTGGCAGGAAACCATGGCAACGCATCATGGATCGGGAAGTGGCGAGGCAGAATCAGGTAATGTATCAAGTTTCCCTGCCTCCTGCTGCATTATTGTCTCATACAACTCATCACACATACACGTTGCAGCTACAGTACCCGACGGCCATGGCTGACCTAACTGAATTTTGAAAGAGGCAATGGGTGACGTCTTGGAGGCCAGCACGGATCCTGAGGCAATTGCCCCCTTTGCCTTCATTGTAGCATTAGCCCTGAGAATGGGGGTGCCGCGTCCATTTCGGAAATGAAAGCAGCTCCCTAGTGGAAAGTCTTCAGCCTTCCCGTCACATATATGTCGGGCCTGCCCGCCTGTGGTAATCCTATCCCTCAGACTCCCCTGCGCCCACTCTGGTTCTCCAAGCACCGCACTGATGCAGCACCCTTGTAGCAACTCTGTAGCGCTATATCGCCTGCCAAGGTGTATTATTATTCTCATGCTGTAAATGTTTTCCGTCTACATTATAGACTATTGTTCTTGTTTTTGCCAATGTCTGTTTATCTGTTGCCAATGCCATGTGTACCGCAAACAATTCTGGGTACAACAACCATTGTACTTGGCGAATAAAGCTGATTCTGATTTTTCTAATCAAAAATGTAACAGGACCCGGCTAACAGCATTTATCAGGTGTGCATTGTGCACCCGATAGTATATAGCTGCTTAGGTATTAATGTGAATAACATAGGGGGGCAGTTTAAGTGTATACATGCAAAAATGGTGCAAGGAAATTTGGGGGTGCAGGGCAAAGCTGAAAAACAGCTCACCCTGCTCCTGCAAAAGTCCCAGCGGTATTAATTACTATTCCCCATTCAGGCTGCCATGGACTCAGGGGAGATACGTAATTTGGCTGCCAGCTATTGCTGGTGGCCGAATTACACAGTTTAAAAAATAGAAAAAGTAGTGTGGCACTTCCTCTTTAAAACGTGATATTACTGGTGTGAGAAAATTGCTGATTGTGGTACAAGCTGGCAACGCACACTGCAACTTCAAAGCCCCTGGTTTGCTGCCTGACGTGTGCTCCGCCGTTATGACCCAACAGAAAAAGGTTCACAGCAATTGTACATGTAAAGAAGAAAGGAGCGTGCACCTTCCGTCAGAAACTATGGTACATTTATTAGTCCAAGTTCAGCATCATAAAAGGTGAATGATAGGGGTTACACATACATCATCACTTGAAGAGGGGTACCTCATACGATGTGGTGCCGGTTGTTGGTGCAGGAGGTGGGAGTGGGGATGACGGTGGACCTGGCGACGGCCATTTCGCGTCCACATGGACGCTTGGTCACGCTGCGTTGTGTCCAGGGAACATCAGACGTCGTAAAGATCCAGTGGACATCCGTATGGAGGTAAAGTTTCAGGAATTTATATAGGAAAACAAAAACGGCAATATCTAAGCGTAACCCGTTTATTTAAATAAAATTTCTTTAAAAGGCAGTAGATATAAAAACAATAACTCACATACGGGGCCCATAAACTGGGAACCCCGGGAAGATTAGCGCGCATGTAATGGTCAATTGTAGATCAATAGACAATGGTGCCACCTGTTACCTTCCCCACCGGTTTCGCAGTCTTGCGTCATCAGGGAGAAAAAACCTGCACTGACCTTTGATGTATGCCTGACTTCTGAACTTTTGGACATTGTTCTTCTCAGCGGCGGTTTCATGGTTCCTTGACGACGATATATTTGCTATTATATAAAACATGAAACATCGTTATTTTTATTGTGAAAATGCAAAAAAATTGTTATTTTTGTATTGCAAAATAGTGAAAAGCATTTATTTTTAGCTCGAAAAATCACAAACTTATTACAAAATCATTATGTTCGCAAAAATTAATGCAAAAAGTATATTGGCATTTTCACTCATCACTGATCACATTGATCATAATATGATCATTCATACTGATCGAAATATGATCTAATATGGAGTGGTGTGAGGTGGAGCCCAGGGAATGGTATCAGGAAGCTATCTCTCAGTTCTCTGAATGCATACTGTAGTTTGGTGCACTTGGTTTTAAGATGCTTCAAGAATGCTGAAAAAAATCTCAGGGAGAAAATAATGAATTGATCATGAGAGTGACCTGCAGTTTTGTGTCTTGCTCTGTAAAATGCTTGGAATGATAGCAATGAGCAAAGCACACTCACACAACTATGGCTGTAAAAGGAAATGACTTTATACCTTAGAGAGTGTCTTGGACAGTGATGATTATAGAGGAAATAAAGGACAATGATTGTTGTCACATACTCAGCTGAAACATTTTAGCACGCCTATGCTGAAAGCATCAGCAGCAATTTACACAACACTGTAAAACTTAAACTAGATTCCACTAACTTACCAACTGGGCGTTCTCATCCAATCAACTTCAGTAGTAATTATTGGTGTTAGTTTAAGTTTTAAAAAAAGACTGAAAAACATTTTTAATTTCATTGAAAAAGCGGACACAAACATTCCACATCTCCGCCTTCCAAAAAGCCTAGACTGCTATGTTATGCTTAGCACTATAGGCAGTCTGGACCACGCCCCCTCCCATAATACACAGGGAGAAATGTATCATAGGTCTTTGAGGCAAGTATTCCCCCACATAATGAAAATGAGTAGGAGAGAGAGAGTGAAAGCAGCCACATTTAATAGCAGTCAGGTTGTGTTTTTCAACTGGTCAACACCTCAAGTTTCATTTGGGATGAAACTCCCTTGGGATATCAATGATATCTTTCACAGTGATTAATATTTCTTTTCTTTCTTTCCTATATTATTTTCTCTTTTCCTTTCTATTTTTTTTCTATTCTTTTCCTTTTGTTCTGAGTACCCACTGCTTATCTCTTTCTTTGCTTGCCTAGTGTGATGCATTACATTTATTTGGGGCAATGGGGAGGATTCACAAAACTTTTTCACCTGTTTTCCTCAGTTTTCACCTTCTCTATTACTTTGTTAAGCTTCCAAAGAGCAAAAATATACTGTATTTTTTCGGACTATAAGTGAGGGAAAAAGTCACTGCGTCTTATAGTCCAAATGAAGGGAGATCCTGACTTGTGAACGCCTGCCAATACAAACCTCCAACCCGCTGCAATGTCAGGGACTCCTTGTACTGTGCCCATGCAGAGAAGGAAACAGGGGGACGAATGGAGGACACAAAGGGGCATAGAGGAGGAAAGAGGCGGACACATGGGGACACAGGGAGACACAAGAGGTACAAAGGGGCATGAGGTACAAAGGTGTAACAACTAGTAGCTCAGCGGCTGCCGACACGCAGGGGGTGTCTGCAGCTGCTTCCTTCCCTGGCTCACAAGCATTCTCTGTTCCCCCGGCGTCTGGCACACCGGGAACGGTCGGTTCTCTGACTCACAGGAGGTCTGTCTCACGCGGGAGCGCACGGAGAAAGGACCTTTATGCTTGCAGAAGGCGCGTCAGCTGACCTGCTGGTCGGCTGACGTCAGGGATGACTCTCGCCGCTCGGATTGGCGGAAATCCGAGGTGGGAGTGGCTGAGAGTCTCCCTCTTCCTCATAAGCCTTCACTTGTCATTCGGTCCTCGTCTGCTGTCGTGAATACTTACGTGTTAGCGCTCAGACCTTAGACTAAATCCCAGGTGTTGAAACCAAGGACTTCACACCTAGACTAGGAATTGTTATATTGTTATTGATTACCTGTGTATGATTCTGGCTATAACTCTGACCTTGCTTCCTGTCTAATGTTTCTGTACTTCTGCCTATCTGACCAGTTGCTGAACCTCTGCCTGTTACCCATTATCCCTTTGCCTCACCATTCTGTACTGTTACTTACCTCCCTGTTGCCAAACCTTGCCTGTCTGACCACTCTGTCCTCACCAGTGGGCTAGCCTCTGGTGAAGGATTCTTAGTATCGTAATCACCTGCTCCTCAGGTGATCAGTAGTTGCAGTATTGTTTGTACACCTGCTCCTTAGGTGTCCACTAGTCTACAGTATAGTCTTAATCACCTGCTCCTCAGGTGATCAGTAGTTGCAGTATTGTTTGTACACCTGCTCCTCAGGTGTCCACTAGACTGCAGTATAGTCTTAATCACCTGCTCCTCAGGTGATCACTAGGTTGCAGTATAGTCTGAATCACCCGCTCCTCGGGAGATTCCCTCAGCATCACCAGTTGCTGGGGCTTGTTCTCTGTCACATTGTCTGTGTACTGATAGTACCTCACCAGCCCCTCTGGTGAGGTCTCGCCTAATTACTAGGTTACAGTCTGTGTATTATTGAATAAAAAGAAAAAATAGACTACAGGCACTACAGTCCTCCTCAACGACACAGATCTTGAGTATGTGGATCACAGGACTACAAAAAACAGGTTCCTGATTGTGTATGTGTGGCTCAGATTGCTTGCTCTAACTAATCTTCACACCAATAAGCATATTCCATAGATAGAAAAAGCACGTGAGGTGCGCAGAGCCTCAGAAGACGCTCAGGAGAGCGAAACAGCTGTCAGGCAGCTCACCTCTCCCACCTCACCCCACAGCTCAGCAGGAAACGGGTAGGAAAGCTTTTTCATGTCTGTTTTTAACCTATGTTTTGATATGTGGCTGAAGAAATAAAGTTTTGGATATAGATTGCATGTGCCAACTACTGGTGCTTTTTCTATCTATGGAATCGTCTGTGTATTATAGTACCTTACCAGTCCCTCTGGTAAGGTCTTGCAAAACTAATAAAGTTACAGATGCACCAAGCACTACACTCTTAGCACCCTTTTAGCTATACTAGTATTATTGGTGATTCTGCAGATCACCACATAATCAGGTATAGCGTCTGTATTATTGGTGATTCTGCAGATCACCATATAATCAGACATCTGAGTTGCAGCACCCAACCGTTACAAAAGGGAGCATAATCCACAAGATGCCTTTTCATCATGGATGCACCAGGTTTAGTATATATTTTTTCCCCTGATTTTTGTCCTCTAAGCCTAAGTGAGTCTTAAGGTCAGGAGCGTCTCAAAGTCTGAAAAATATGGAAATATAATTAAGGTAAGAAAGGTAATATTTAAATGAAGTTAATCAGGAACAACTTACTTTGAGTGATTATTTTGCTTGTAAATGTGCTGAAAGGTTAACTTTATTAATTAGAGAATAAATAAGTCATTTATGAGAAGTTTTGTGAATAGAGCCCATTGATGCAAACGTGTTGCCCAGGGACACAGGAGCATGGCTGTGAAGTCAATTATTTAAAGTCTGTGCCTAGATAATGCTGATGTCCTTTAATAAAAGAACAAAAGGAGTTGAGAAGTAAATATAATGCAATGCAAGTGGTTAAAGAGAGACCGAGGTGCACCACATATAATAAAAAAACAAACTATGCTACCTGATCCGAGGGGTTGTGCAGATCAGGTAGCCGCCATCCATGCCGATCTCCACCGCTCCGTTGGCCTGCTATGGCCAACTTTCACTTTTGTGACCTCTGGAGTCACGATGCTGGAAAGAGAGAGAGATTCTCTCCCAGCGTGCAGAGAGGCGGGGGATCGGCAGGGGGCGTGGCCAGGCAATGGCAGCTGGGGAAAGCCTGAAGGAGTGCCCCTAGTGGGCGTTTTGAACAGGGAACCCTTCTCCTTCCATTACCCTCCTAATTTTTGGGGGACTATAGCGCAGAGGTGGGGGCAGAGAGCGGTGCAGGGGGACATAGAGGCATGTCAGGAGGCAGAGATCATGCCTCGGTTTTTCTTTAAAAAAAAATACCTGTTTCATGAACAAAATGTGATTTAAAAAAAAAAATTGAGTGTCGTGATTTTCATGCTGGATATATCTGACTTGTGGTTAAAGAAGGACTCTTCCTTACTTTTTACTTTTACAATTCGCTTCTCACCTGCCTTTCCCACCTCATCTTTATTACATTTCCTGCCACTGGCAGGAGATGCAAGCTCTCATAAAGTGTGAAATCTATGTGACCACCCTGTCTTTACCAGGGCACCCAGTGAGGGCTTGTTCACACTATGAGCGTTTTCGATTTTTTTAAAAGTGCTGGTGATTTTAGAAATCTCTCTAAAAGTGCTATGCAATTATTTCTTATGAGAGGGTTCATATGTGAGCATTTTGATTTGATTAAAATTGCAAACGCTCTACATGTACCATATTTTGAGCGTGTTTGCTCAATGGAAGGTATAGGGAAATCACAAAGCACTTTAAAAAGTCCTTTTAATTGCGATTTCCCGAGCCCTGTTAAGAATAAATACCTTGCATTTATTCATTTCCGGGGTCAAAGAGATCACTTCCTGACTGACGTCTTAATCGTTCAGCAAAAGCGATTAGGAAAAAGCGCTTACAAAAGCATATTTCTAAGCGCAAAGTGCAGGGAAAAGTGCTTTGAAAAGCGCTCTATAAATCATTTAGCGCTTGTGATAGCGCTGGCGATTTATAATGTGAACAAGACCTTAGAGAAGATGTGAAACTCAGGTTCCCAGCCTTAGAACCACCTAATCAGTGACTATTTGGAACAAGGCATCATCAGATTAAACACTACTGCTAGGGCTGAAAAAAACAGAAAAAGTTGAAAACTAGGCTAACTGCCAGTAGCAGTAATGTAAGGTTGGGTAATGTCAAATTAAGTGGCAGACAACACAGAGGGGGGGGGGGGCAGACACTGACAGGGGGCAGACAAGGTACAGTATTATGGCTGGAAGAGGTTGAGGCCAGAGGCAGACATAAAGAAAGGCAGGCTTAGCTTGGTACTAAGATCAGAGGACAAGTTGGAGTTAAGACTCTGGGTCAGCAATAGAGGTCACACTAAGTACAGTATAAAAGAGCTTCAAGCACAAAGTACAAGCTGTCAAGACTATCAACATTTACTGCTTCCAGGAGGGGCCTAAAAAATTGTGTATACCCTATGAAATGTGCTGACATATAGCAACCATCACATGGTTCCTTGCCCGCTAGAAAGTGCATTGCTAAGTTAGAAGCCCATAAGAGGCCTGGATGCTGGACACACAGGGTGTATCCCTTTTGCTGTATAACATGTCCTTGCCACTCACACTGACTCTTCTGCTGCACTACCCAGCTCTGACACTTCTGCTGCCTTATCCAGCTCTGACACCTCTGCTGCCTTATCCAACTCTGACACCTCTGCTGCCTTATTCAGCTCTGATACTTCTGCTGCCTTATCCAGCTCTGACATTTCTGCTGCCCTACCCAGCTCTGGCACTTCTGCTGCCTTATCCAGCTCTGACACCTCTGCTGCCTTATTCAGCTCTGACATGTCTGCTGCCTTACCCAGCTCTTACACTTTTGCTGCCCTACCCAGCTCTGACACTGCTGCCCTACCCAGCTCTGACACTTATGCTGCCTTACCCAGTTCTGACATGTCTGCTGCCTTACCCAGCTCTGACACTTCTGCTACCGTACCCAGCTCTGACACTTCTGCTGCCCTACCCAGCTCTGACACTTCTGCTGCCTTCCCCAGATCTGACATGTCTGCTGCCTTACCCATCTCTGACACTTCTGCTGCCTTCCCCAGCTCTGACATGTCTGCTGCCTTACCCAACTCTGACACTTCTGCTGCCTTACCCAGCTATCACACTTCTGCTGCCCTACCCTGCTCTGACACTTTTGCTGCCTTCCCCAGCTCTGACATGTCTGCTGCTTTACCCATCTCTGACACTTCTGCTGCCTTACCCAGCTCTGACATGTCTGCTGCCCTACCCAGCTCTAACACTTCTGCTGTCGTACCCAGCTCTGACACTTCTGCTGTCGTGCCCAGCTCTGACACTTCTGCTGCCCTACCCAGCTCTGACACTTCTGCTGCCTTCCCCAGCTCTGACATGTCTGCTGCCCTACCCAGCTCTGACACTTCTGCTGCCTTACCCAGCTCTGACATGTCTGCTGCCCTACTCAGCTTTGACACTTCTGCTGCCCTACCCAGCTCTGACACCTCTGCTGCCATACCCAGCTGTGACACTTCTCCTGCCCTACCCAGCTCTGACACTTCTGCTGTGTTATCCAGCTCTCACATTTCTCCTGCCTTATCCAGTTCTCACACTTCTGCTCCCTTTTTAAGCTCTGATACTTCTGCTGCCCTACCCAGCTCTGACACTTCTGCTGCCTTATCCAGCTCTCACATGTCTGCTGCCTTATCCAGCTCTCACACTTCTGCTGCCTTATCCAGCTCTCACACTTTTGCTGCCCTACCCAGCTCTGACACTTCTGCTGTGTTAATATCCAGCTCTAAAACCTCTGCTGCCTTATCCAGCACTGACACTTCTGCTGCCCTACCTGGCTCTGACACTTCTGCTGCCTTATCCAGCTCTGACACTTCTGCTGCTTTATCCAGCTCTGACACTTCTGCTGCTTTATCCAGCTCTGACATGTCTACCTCCCTGTTCAGTTCTAAAAACTCCTGCTGTGGTATCTAGCCCTGACACTTCTGTTGCCTTATCCAGCTCTGACACTTCTGCTGCCTTATCCAGCTCTGACACTTCTGCTGCCTTATCCAGCTCTGACACTTCTGCTGCCTTATCCAGCTCTGACACTTCTGCTGCTTTATCCAGCTCTGACACTACTGCTGCCCTGTCCAGATCTGACACTCCTGCTGTGTTATCTAGCCCTGACACCTCCTCTGCCTTATCCAGCTCTGACACTTCTGCTGCCTCACCCAGTTCTCACACTTCTGCTGCCTTATCCAGCTCTGACACTTCTGCTGTGTTATCCAGCTCAGACACCTCTGCTACCCTACCCAACACTTCTGCTGCCTACTTTACCCAGCTCTGACACTTCTGCTGCCATACTCAGCTCTGACACTTCTGCTGCCTTATCCAGCTCTAACACGTCTGCTGCCTTATGCAGCTCTGACACTTCTGAATTGGACAACTGACCATGAGAGGTGAAGAGATGAAGAGATGGTACTAAATAGTGTACAGCTCCTGATTTACTACAGTGTCTCAGCTGCTAGGTTCAAAGGGTGTGGTCAGATTCAGGATGTAAATAGTAAAATAATAACAGTAAGGGAATAGGGAGGGATGGCCATTCTGCCCTGGCAGGTCTCCCTTCTCTAACCCCTTGTCTATGTGGCCTATGTGGAAATTTACCCCTGCAACCAGTAATTTTTAGACGATGTCTCTGGTTGCCATCACTGGTAGGCTTAAAGATGTTTGCTTGTAGTTGTGACAATTCTTGTTTGCGAGGAATTCACTGAAATGTGCATAACAAACTCAATTACACAATGAGTGACAAAATATGTACAGCATATGTATTCGGGCCATCAGATCATAAGATTATATACCAATTATATAATTATTAATTTGAATTTCGCTTTCTAATTCCACATGATGAAGAGTAAAAAAGAAAAACAATTAGATTGGCCTTAGATTAATGAGCTGTTTAATTGACAACAATTAACAGTCCAATTAACTGAATTTCTGTTAATTAACATTTTTTTTCCAATTTCCCAATGAATAATTATTATTTCTGTGGAAACAGGTAAAACAGAATAGTGGAGAATGTGATTTTCACATTAGATTTATTTGAGGGCACAGGAATGTCCTATGTCATATATGTCTCAATTACTAGAGAACCAAGGTTGTAAAATAGATAACATGTAATGTAAAGTAATGCAATTAGTATTAGTGATGCAAGATTGGTTGGGTTAGTGATATCAGGGTGCTATGGGTGCTCCAGGGCGACGGCTTGGTTGGGTGCTATAGGTGTGGTAGGCGGGAGAGCGGGAGCCGTGTAGGAGGGAAGATGAGCAGAGCTCTAGCTATACTAAGTATAGCTAGTATCTTTACATTTTGGCTCCAAGTCTCCCCATTGGTCTAATAACAGATCTCCATTGGTTTGTTATTAGACCAATGAGGAGCCTTGGAGACTGGAGCCAAAATTTAGAGATGCTTTTGGCACTAGCTATACTTAGTATAGCTAGAGCTGTGCAACAGTGTGTGGTGGCGGGTGCGCAGAGTGGCAGAGATCTTCAATCAAGGTTGCAAGATAGAGGATATTGGCTTGGGATCATTTCTGAGGATATTGGCGTGGGAACATTTTTTTTTTTTAAGGTACAGGTAAGTATTTCTGGGTAATCAAGAATAATAAAGGACCTCAACGTTGTGTTTTTATTTCATTTAACTCTTTCTGGAAATGGGTAAGGGGTACCCTTACCCCTATATTCATTTCTCCTGGGTGGAGTGCAGGCATCTGGCTGTCCCCATCTTAAAAAGGACCCCCAGATGCCACCATGAACTCCCCCAGGGCATTGTCACCCCACCTTTTCCTGGGGCACCGGAGGTGAGGAAGGGCCCCTTATCCATGGCTTGGCTGCTCCTCTCCCCAGAGCCCCCCCCCAATTATGGACCATGCAAGCTGGTATAGCTCAGGTGGTGAAGCCCCACGCGGCTGGGGCTCCGCACTCTGGCTATCCCAGCATGCATGGGGACAAGGGGTTAAAGAGGCTCAGGAGGGGAGACCCCACGTAATTTTTTAAAATATTTCCCACACTCTGAACATATATTTAAATGCATTTATATACATAATAATACATTAGCTTAGTGCATTTAAATTGCAACTTTTTTCCCTCTAACTTTAAAGAGAACCTGAACTGAAAATAAAAAGTCAAAATAAACATACACAGGTCATACTTACCTACCAGTAGGTCTAGTAGGTAGTCTGCTCATCAATCTCTTTCTCTTCTCCTGCGCCCTTTTTGTCCACTGTGATCAATGGAATGCAATTCTCTGTCCTCCATTTAGAAAATGGCCATTACCCCATAACCGCTTCCTGGTCAGCACACTGTTAAACTGTAATATCACCCACTTGAGCCATAGGGAAACATGTACATTACCTTGCATATTCAGTTGTAACTGACAGCTGCTGATATATAACTGACAGCAAATGGTATATTTCAGTTCTGACAAAATCTTGTCAGAACTGGAAGGAATCACTGTAAGAAGAAAATGGTGAGCTTTTGAGAGGAACTGACAGTGATGTTAGTATGTAATATTCATTTGCATCTACGTCATGTGTTTATTTTAAATAATTTTACTCAGTTCAGGTTACCTTTAACATCAATTTTCTCAAAAACTAGAAGATATTTTTGAATTATGGGCCTATTTCAGCAATTATGACCTCAAAATCGGCATTCATGATCTGCCGTGATTACGAATGGCGATTTCGAATACAGTTGTAATTGCAGCCAAATTCGGCCCATAATGAGCATCCCTACATGCTTGTTCAGGGTCTATTGCTAAAAGTATTTGTGGCAGAGGATCAGCAGGACAGCCAAGCAAAGAAACACTGTTTAAAAGGAAATAAATATATCAGCCTCCATATTTCACTCACTTCAGGCAGTGTCGTAGTTGAGGAGCTTTGGGCCTCAGTGCAAGTTTTACATTGGGCCCCCCAAGCATTCTATAAATAATTGATATGGCACACCAAAACCCGGCAAGGACAACCACAGTGTCAAAGGTGCAAGAAGGGGATGGGCAACAGTTTGTTAATGATTACTACTACTAAAAGGACCTATAGAAGTGATTATTACCAGCAAAGGAATAAAGAGCTAATACTGTGGTTGAGAGGGGGCCTTAGGGCCCTGATGTGGATGCAAACCTATGCACCCCCTACTGCTACACCACTAACTTCAGGTGTGCTTTAAAGGACAACTGGAGTGAGAGGGATATGGAAGCTGCCATATTTATTTCTTTTTAAACAATACCAGTTGCCTGGCAGCCCTGCTGATCTATTTGGCTGCATTAGTGCCTAAATCACACCAGAAACAAGCATGCAGCTAGTCTGGTAGCAGGAAAAAAGGGCGCCGGCTGAGGGTGGATGAAAATGGCACCGCCGTAGACTCTAATGCAATTATCGTTAATACTGCAAAAAAAGCTGAAAAAAGGGCGCCGCAATAAATATTGTTAACAACATTAGAACATTAAAGTTTTTGAAGTATGTTATAGTTTTACAAGCTTGCAAAATTATAGTTTTTATCATTTTTTTTTGTATGTTCAAATTTTCCTTTATCACAGATATTATCGTTTCTATGTGTAAAAGGGTGGTTCTGCAGAGGGAGTGGTTAGGGTTAGGCACCTCCAGGCGAAGTGGTTAGGGTTAGGCACCACCCGGGCGGCGATTCGTTTTTAGTTTTAGGCAACACTGGGTGGGGTGTGTGTGTGGTTAGGATTAGGCACCACCGGGGGGTGGTTAGGGTTAGGCCCCATCGGAGGGTTGGTTAGGGTTGGGCACCACCAGGGGAATGGTTAGTTTTAGGCACCACCAGGGGAGGGATCTGTGTGAGAGTAGGGTTGGGTAAAGCTGTATTGTTGAATTACGTAACAATTTTTAACATTAAAATCTTTTTGTTATTGTCTCCCGTCTGTTTTTACAACGGTATTTATCGTTAACCAAGTATGACAATGATGTCTATCATTATCAGATTTTGTTATCTACTGGCCCCATTTCATTATCCAGCCGGGCCCTTTTTCACGACGACCTTTTTTCATGCACGCGCTAATCTTGTCAGATCTGCCAATAATGTCAGAAACACCTGATCTGCTGCATGCTTATTCAGGGGCTATGGATAAAAGTATTAGAGGTAGAGGGTCAGCAGGATAGCCAGGCAACAGGTATTGCTTAAAAGGAAATAAATATGGCAGCCTCCATATTCTTCTCACTTCAGTTTAAGGCAATCAATGGCTCTACACGCACGGGGTATCATGGTAGTCTTTAAAACAAACCATTTAATTGGACAAATTGGAAAATTCAATGAATTTCCACAAAGACACATTTTTAGGCAAACGCTAGTCAGCACCAGTCATGCAAACAATGGATGGCAACTGCAATTAGCTATGACAATACCGCAATGCATAAAAAAGCTAATTGTTCAGTTCACTTATGAAGGATAATTGTTTGGAAGATTTTGCCATGTTGTTTAACGTCTAATTCTATACATAACTGTGAAGTGAAATTTAACTGGATATGAAATTCATCATAATTACAACTAAGACAAAATGCAAGTGGGAGGAAGAGAAATCAATCTGCATAAGTCACAACAGTGCCTTGAAAAAGGTTAGCACAACATTGTATTTAGACCAGGACAGAATCTCATTGTAATTTCTAAGAAAGATTGCTTCGGCCATAATATGACACTGATAATTACCCACTGATTAGTAGGTGAGCTCCCCATGAAACTCTAAATTAATGGGGAGGCTGACTGATTGCTCGCTAGCAGACAAAGGAACAATCCTGTGTGTCTAACATTGCAGCCATTGTGTGACTTTTACATTAGTTCTGATCAGTGAGGTGACTGATGAAGTTTTGTTAATTGTGATCAAAAGGGAAATAGTATCACAGCACTGGGTAGGAAGACATTTATAACAACACCATATAACATAGAGAAGTGCTCATGGGAGCTTTCACTTCTTTAAAGAGACTCTGTAGTCTCATAAAAATCATGTTTTTATATTACAAAATCTCTTTAACATGATAGCCCTAACTAAAACACGGCATCCCTCGCGGCTGAACTCTAAGTAAATCCCTCAAACTAACCGGGGCACATTGCGGGGAGCGCTTCCGTGAGAGGCAGAGCTTTCGGCTGCAGCTCTGCCTCTACACGCGTCTATAAGCACGGATCGCCGCCTTTCCCTGTCCCTCTCAGTCTTCTTTCACTGAGAGGGGTGGGGGAGAGGCAGAGATACGCGGGGATTGACGCCCATGGAGGCAGAGCTACAGCTGAAAGCTCTGCCTCCATGTGCAGCAAAATCCATGTTGAGGATTTTGTGGGGGGTTTAGGGGGGATTTAGTTTGAGTTCAGCCATGGAGATGCAGCATTTTAGTTAGGGCAATCATGTTAAAGAGGAAGGAATTATGGCTGTGCTTAACTCTGTGGGCATTAAACTAGTCAGTGGGGCAAGTTCAAGGATGAGACCTGGTTATAACCTAGTCATTAATAAAGAGAGGTAATATTTTTTAAGACTTATTGGGAAAGTAGGATTAAAATGTATTCAAGTATTTAAGTTCTTAAAGGGACTCCGAGCTCAAGTAAAAAAAGAAAGTTGTACTCACCCGGGGCTTTTTCCAGCCCAGTGCTGGTCGGGAGGTCCCACGACGGCGTCCTGGCTGCTCTCCTAGTCCCCGCTCCGGAATGGCTGACCGGTGGCCGGCGGGGCAGTACGGCGCATGCACGCTTTAATCGCGCATGCACAGTACTTTCACGCCGGCCAACGTGATGACGCGAGGCGGCCGGCGTGTGACGTCAGCCGCATCATACGCGGAAGGAACAGCCGACACTCAGCAGAGTGTCGCCCGGGCTGTGGCCGGTCAGCCATTCCGGAGCAGGGACTAGGAGAGGAGCCAGGACACCGTCGTGGGACCTCCCGACCAGCACTGGGCTGGAAAAATCCCCGGGTGAGTACAACTTTCTTTTTTTACTTGAGCTCGGAGTCCCTTTAAAGCAGAGTAACCAAGCAGCTCAGGATGACCCAAACCACTAGGAGTGTATAGGGGGATAAAAGAGCCCAAAAAGCCCTCCTACTAATAAGCATTGAATGCTTGGTGAAATTTGCCTTCTTAAAACAGAAGGAAATTTGCAATTATTCAGTTATAAGTGAACATTTGTGGTTACCCACAATGCACCACTACTGAATATGCAAATTATCCCTTTTTGCCCCTGTAAGCAAGACAAGCATCCAGAACCGCTGGTGTAGAGATGGCTCGAACGGTTCGCACGTGAACTTATTCTCGCGAACTTCGGTGGTTTGAACTTTATGGCAGTTCGACCCGCCTCCTATACTACATCATTAGGGTCAACTTGACTTGACCCTGTACATCACAGTCAGCAGGCACATTGTAGCCAATCAGGCTACACTCCCTCCTGCAGGCCCTCCCCCCTTATAAAAGGCAGGCAGCGTCAGGCATTTTACTCACTCATGTTCCTGCAGTAATTAGAGAAGGGAGAGCTGCTGCAGACTCACATAGGGAAAGCTTTAGTTAGGCTCTTGTAGGCTTGTTAGCTTGCTCCTTGCTGTTTCTTATTGCTAAAAAAGCACCCCTCAACAGCTCTTTTGAGAGCTAATCTTGTTCTTGTGATCTTTTTTTTTTTCTTGTGTGGCCCACTTGCATTATATACAGCCCTGTCAGTCAGTCGCAACTGGCCTTTGGCCCCTTGGTGGTAATTCCTACTGTGCCACTGCCAGGCCCAGCACATTCAGTGACTACCTGTGTGTGTGACAGGTGCAGATTTGTAATACCCATCACTGCATATAACTACCTGTTGTTCAGTGCACCCACCTTCCTACGGGAGCGCATGCAGTGTCACTGTGCCTGTTCGGTACATGTGTGTGTGTGACAGGTGCACAATTGTAATACCCATCACTGCATATACCTACCTGTTGTTCAGTGCACCCACCTTCCTACGGGAGCACATGCAGTGTCACTGTCTGTGCCTGTTCGGTACTTGTGTGTGTGTGACAGGTGCACATTTGTAATACCCATCACTGCATATACCTACCTGTTGTTCAGTGCACTCATCTACCTACGTGAGCGCACGCAGTGTCACTGTGCCTATTCGGTACCTGTGTGTGTGTGTGACAGGTGCACATTTGTAATACCCATCACTGCATATACCTACCTGTTGTTCAGTGCACCCACCTACCTACGTGAGTGCACGCAGTGTGATATTTAATACCACCAGTCACTGTACCTGTTCACGGTACATGTGTGTGACAGGTGCACATTTGTAATGCCCATCACTGCATACACCTACCTGTTTTTCAGTGCACCCACCTACCTACGTGAGTGCACGCAGTGTGATATTTAATACCACCAGTCACTGTACCTGTTCACGGTACGTGTGTGTGACAGGTGCAGATTTGTAATACCCATCACTGCATATAACTACCTGTTGGTCACAGTGCATCCACCTACCTATGTAAGTGCACGCAGTGTCACTGTGCCTATTCGGTACCTGTGTGTGTGTGACAGGTGCACATTTGTAATACCCATCACTGCATATACCTACCTGTTGTTCAGTGCACCCACCTACCTATGTGAGCGCATGCAGTGGGATATTTAATACTACCAATCACTGTACCTGTTCACGGTACGTGTGTGTGACAGCTGCACATTTGTAATACCCAGCAGCACTGCATATACCTACCTGTTGTTCAGTGCACCCACCTACCTACGTGAGCGCACTCACTGTGATATTTAATACCACCAGTCACTGTACCTGTTCACGCCAGCCAACATATCCTTCAACGTCAGCTGCTGATGCCACCATAGTGCTATCACCCCCAGGGGGGCTCAGCGGTTTGGAATTATTTCTCTAAAAAGGCAATACACAAACTGTACCGAGAGGCAAGTGGTGTCATCTCTGGCACTCAGCGTTGGGTCAAGGGTCCATCTGACCACGGATGCCTGGTCTGCCAAGCACGATAGAGGGCAAGTACATTACTTACACAGCCCATTGGGTCAGCCTGGTGACCGATGGCAAGCAGTACGTGGCTGTGCAGCAGACAAACTTGTGACACTTCCACGGCTTGCAGGCAGGCCTGCTGCCATCTCCTCTCCTCCTCCTGCTACATCCTCTTCACTGTCATCCTCTTCCTCCTCCTCCTTGGCTGAGTGGCAGTGCAACTCTACTGATGCTGCGATCTCTTCTCCAGCTACACAGCCCCAGCTCCCCGGGGCCTATGCTGCATGTCAGGTACGGCGGTGTCACGCTATCTTAGACATGTCTTGCCTCAAAGCGGAGAGTCACACTGGAGCCGCTCTCCTGGCTGCTCTTAACAAACAGGTGGATCAGTGGCTGACCCCGAACCAACTGGACATCGGCAATGTGGTGTGTGACAATGGCAGCAATCTCCTTTCCGCTTTAAATTTTGGCAAGCTGACACATGTACCCTGCATGGCACATGTGCTGAATCAGAGGGTCTAGTAGCGTGGCCACCCAGTACAGCTCATTCCCCTTGAGTTTTTTTATACGGGGGTCTCTCAACAGGCTGGACAGCATGAAAGATGCCATGTGCACAAAGTTGGATCCAGACGTACTCTCCATCTCCTCTTGCTCTTCCTCAGTGACGTCAGGTAAGTCCTCCTCCTCCCCCCAGCCACGAACAATACCACAGTTGAGCAGCACATGCCCCCTGCGACGCCTGCTGCAGTTGTTCTTCTGCCGCCGCCTCCTCCTCCTCCACAGAAACACCTTCCTCATCATTCGAGTCTGACTCCTCTTCCCCACACGACTCTTCCTCCTCCTCCCCCCTCTGTGCTGCCGCAGGTGTTGAGGAAACATCTGGTTCTGATGTAAATTGCTCCCACAACTTTTCCTGCCGTAACTGTTCCTCTTCATGCTCCTCCATAGCTTGATCCACCACTCTACGCACGGCACGCTCCAGAAAGTAAGCATATCGGATCAAGTCGCTGATGGTGCCTTCACTGCGACTCACCAGGTTGGTCACCTCCTCAAACGGCCGCATGAGCCTGCATGCATTTTGCATGAGTGTCCAGTTCGAGGGCCAGAACATCCCCATCTCCCCAGATTGTGTCCTTCTACTGAAATTGTAGAGGTACTGGGTGACGGCTTTCTCCTGTTCTAGCAGGCGAGAGAACATGACCAGGGTCGACTTCCAGCGAGTCGGGCTATCACATATCAAGCATCTCACCGGCAAGTTGTTTCTCCACTGCATGTCCGCAAAGCATGCCATGGCCGTGTAAGACCACCTGAAATGCCCCCACAATTTCCTGGCCTGCTTCAGGACGTCCTCTAAGCCTGGGTACTTTGACACAAATCTTTGAATGTCTAGATTCAGCACACGTGCCATGCAGGGTACATGTGTCAGCTTTCCCAAATTCAAAGCGGAAAGGAGATTGCTGCCGTTGTCACACACCACGTTGCCGATCTCCAGCTGGTGCGGGGTCAGCCACTGATCCACCTGTTTGTTAAGAGCAGCCAGGAGAGCTGGTCCAGTGTGACTCTCCGCTTTGAGGCAAGACATGTCTAACATGGCGTGACACCATCGTACCTGGCATGCAGCATAGGCCCTGGGGAGCTGGGGCTGTGTAGCTGGAGAGGAGATTGCGGCACCAGCCAAGGAGGAGGTGGATTATGACAGTGAAGAGGATGTAGCAGGCGGAGAGGAGGTGGCAGGAGGCCTGCCTGCAAGGCGTGGAGGTGTCACAAGTTGGTCCGCTGCACAGTCACGTACTCCCTGCTTGCCATCGGTCACCAGGTTGACCCAATGGGCTGTGTAAGTATTGTAGCGGCCCAGACCGTGCTTGGCAGACCAGGCATCCGTGGTCAGGTGGACCCTTGACCCAACACTGTGTGCCAGAGATGACACCACTTGCCTCTCCACTTCACGGTGCAGTTTGGGTATCGCCTTTTTAGAGAAATAATTGCGGCCTGACATCTTCCACGGTGGTGTCCCAATGGCCACAAATTTACGGAAGGCTTCAGAGTCCACCAGCTTGTATGGTAACAGCTGGCGAGCTAACAGTTCCGCCAAGCCAGCAGTCAGACGCCGGGCAAGGGGGTGACTGGCAGAAATTTGCTTCTTCCACTCAAAGATTTCCTTCACGGACACCTGGCGGCTGTGGGCAGAGGAGCAGGAACCGCTCAAGGTCAGAGGCGGAGTGGAGGATGGTGGCTGTGAAGGTGCAAGGGAGAAAGCAGCTGAAGATGCTGCACCTGAAGGAGGAAGAGGAGAAGGAGGGTGGCTTTTCTTTTGTGTGCTGCTTTTGCTCAGGTGCTCTTCCCATTGCAGTTTGTGCCTTTTCTCCAGGATATACATATAAGAGTACACAGTATAGTCTCTAGGTCACGATAAGCGCCTTTGTCTCAGAGGCATTTATCGTGACCTAGAGACTATACTGTGTACTCCTATCTGTTTATTGCCTGAGGAAACAGGAATATACCTGTGAAATGCGTTGCACTGTTTGTTTGGAGTATATCAATAAACCTGTTGTTGTATAAAAACTTACAGTATTCTGTCTACTTCGGGGAGGCGAGTCCACCACCACCTCCTGAGGAATTTTAAGCTTTACAGTATTTTTTATCCTGTTGGCGCCTCTGTTTACTATTACAAAGTCCTTTAAAACAAAGTGTGTGTGTAGAAAGGCAAAATGAATGGAAGGGGCTGCGCCTGAGTTTCTTCACAACAGGTTTGTAGCTGAGTTAAGGTCATAGTTTTTGTTTTTTTATTTTGATCAGTTATGTATTGCAACTCGAAACTATTTTTATAAATAGCAACAGTATGTTCCAGTATTTACAACTTTAGTGATCATTTAGTAAAGCTGCAGCAAGTGGCAGCACAATGTGGGTAAGCATTTATTAAAGGATCACTATGATAAAAACTAAAACGATTTAAAATATATATGCACCCATACATATAAGATGTACTTTTGTTTTAAAGTAAAATCCAATTTTTCAGTGCACATCAATGAAGCTAATTAAATTGAAAATGTATCTAATTAACTACAAAATCACGCATGATTTTTTTAATGCTAAAATTCAATTGTTTCTGTATTGCCATTGACTTACACATCGCTCGTGAAAAAGCATACTTGTCATGCAAATACCCATCCAGACAGCCAAACACTCCTCTGTGTGATTAGCCTTTTAGCAGTGTCCTAGATCTCCATGTTCTGACTACTCTCTTGAATCACTGTTTTTTTGGGCAGTGTCTTCTCTGTTTTGTCTTGCCTTGCTTTGTCCTACTACATTGTTTGCATACTATCCTTGTATCCATTATTTCCTACTTCAGGGTTTACATGATTTCTTGATCATTTCCTTTATGCCTCCTTGGTATATTGTATCTAATATATTTCTGGTATTTTGATTTACATTGTCCTGCTGCTTGGTGGTGGTCTCCTTTCTACATTGAATCTCAGTTTTTACAAGTTATTTTCTGTGTTTCATTGTTTGTTGTCTTTGAATTTTATTCTTATGTGGACCCTCCATATTCCTAAGCTTTGTCTTCCCCAGCAAATGCCTTGTTAGTTGGGATTTCCAAAGCCCCAAAAGAACCAACCTTCCTTTCATGGGGGGTGCTCTGAAGAAAGCCAGGCCCCTCCCAGAGTCAAGGACCGGTTCTTTTTAGGGCTTGAGTGACACCCCTCCCCACCCCCCCCACCCCCACCCCCACACACACAACAGCCCAAAATGGGAGTCCCCAATTTAATCACCCTGACAGTTGGCAGTCAAGTTAGTTCATATTTTTCTAAATATACTTTTCATTGCATAATAAATTACACGCACACGCACACATACGCACGCACGCACGCACACATACACACACACACATATATATGCTGCTTTGAGCGACCATTTTGATTTTTTGCTTATTTGATTGGCTGATACATCTTTTATCTCCAGGATTTTTTTTGCACTCCATTTTCTATATCAGCCACAATGCCTTCGAAGTACGTAGTTGGAAATGTGCCATATTGTAGCCATTCAAGATTACAGCATTTGATTGACCTAAAATATATTATATTTGTTATATCTCTTTTCTCATCATGTCTTTGTGGCATCTTGGGACATATAAACCTATCTATCAACGTCAACAAACCTGCTGGGTATGGAGATATTTTCTTATGAGTTCACTGTATTATATCAAATTGCAGGCCATATATTGTATAATGAGAACGGAATCTCCAATGCTTGGAAAGGTACTGCGTTCATTTGAATAATGGGCAAAATCAAATTAATTCTACATTAAATAGTTCTGAATAAAGGGTTTAAGTCAGCAGTTTCAAACTTGTTTTCCTTAATTACTTTCCGTGTTTAATGTCATTAAGAAGATTAAAAATTCATTAACAAGAGTACTAAAGTGGCAAATCAGTAAAGCTATCACTCCAGGTTAAAAACTAAGCTGAGGTTGACACTTTATGTACTTCCCCACTACCGGCATGCTGTGGAGTGTTCATGGGGAGCGGGAATAAGGATCTTAAAATTAGAAGTATCTTGCAGTAGGCATGAGATGGGAGAGGGGGGCGAATAGAACAGCTTGTAGTAAAAACACAGTGTAACCCTTGTGTATTACATTTGCATAAACACATTGTAAGCAATCTACAGCATCTCCATGTAAACCATTACAATTACAGGACATTCATGGCTTGTAAGTGCTAATGGAAATATTGCTGCTTTCCCGGAGAAGCAACTTGCAAGCAACTTAAAATATTTTAGGAGCTTCCAGAATGGGTGAAAAGAGCACAAGAAGGTTATTGCTGTGCTCACACTGGGATCATGCTGCTTATGATGTTTATAGAAGAAGGTAAAGCCTTAATCAAGTACAATTGTATTTATCTTTTCATTCTGGGGCATTCACTGTGTGCTCTGAGTGTTATAGAGGTGGTAATTCATTGTTGATGTCTTCTGCAAGCGCTTTGTAAACAGATATATAAATGGTGGGTGTTCCGTGCCAGATTTAGAGCCGAGTGTGTTAGATTTGTTTCAGGCTTCGTTTATATATTTAAGGTACACAAGCTGAAAAACACATGTGTCTATCTAGCTGTTGATTAAACAATGGTAGTTATTTAGATCAACAGCATGGATGTGATTTATAACCATAGCTGTCCGAGCAACAGCTAAGGGGCCCCATGTGGAATGAAACATTGACAGTTGTAGTGTAATCTGGTTGAGGAGCCCATGGAGGTAGAGCATGAGGTGTGAGGATTATGGCAATTTGGAAAGTCCCAGGGAGGTAGAGCATGAGGTGTGAGGATTATGGCAATTTGGGAAGTCCCAGGGAGGTAGAGTATGAGGTGTGAGAAGATTATGGCAATTTGAGAAGTCCCAGTGAGGTAGGGCATGAGGTGTGAGGATATCATGGCAATTTGGGAAGTCCCAGGGAGGTAGAGCATGAGGTGTGAGGATTATGGCAATTTGGGAAGTCCCAGGGAGATAGAGTATGAGGTGTGAGGATTATGGCAAATTGAGAAGTCCCTGGAAGGTAGGGCATGAGGTGTGAGGAGATTATGGCAATTTGAGATGTCCCAGGGAGGTAGGGCATAAGGTGTTAGGAGATTATGGCAATTTGAGAAGTCCCAGGGAGGTAGTGTTGGGCGAACACCTGGATGTTCGAGTTCGGGTCCGTTCGCCGAACATGGGCCAGATGTTCGGCACGAACCTCGAACTCCCCCGAACATCCCGCTTTTGGGGGCCCTATGGGGTTGCAGGCATAAGGGGGGAGCATGCCCCGGTCGCGGGGGGGGGTGTCGGAAATTCCCCCCACCCCCTCCGCTAGCGCTCCCCCCTCTGCCCGCTTCCCCATACAAACATTTTTTCGTAAAGTTCAATAGTACCTTCAGTGGCTGGCTGGCACTGTGGTGTGAGTGAGTAGGAGGAGTCCGAGTAGGACGCGTTGAGACTGGGCAGCGGGCGGTTCAGCGGTAGTACCCTTGTGGTACTTCCGCCCTTTCTCTGACCTCACATCCTCTGCATACGAGGGTACGCATCACGAACAGGGTGATGTTCTGCAGAACCCGAACTGTGGCGAACACTGTTCGCCCAACACTACAGGGAGGTAGGGGATGAGGTGTGAGGATTATGGCAATTTGGGAAGTCAAAAAGTACCCACAACTACACAGTAGTTGAAGAAAACTACAGTTGACTGAATGTTTCCATGTCCACACACAATACGTTTCAAGCATCCACTGATATATATAAGGGATGAAATGAGAGGGCTTAAAGCGAACCTGTGACTATGGGAAACAAAAAAGTTAGATACACACAGCACCTTGGGAGAGGGAAACCACTGTATCATCCAGAGGGTTCCCACGTCCTTCTCCAGACCCTTCCTGGGTGCTGGGACCCACTGTAAAGTTGCTTCGACAAGGGCTGGTCAACAGTTTTCGTGAGCACACAGCGCTGGAATGGCCCAATGAGGAAGGATAAGGGAAGCTTCTGGGTTGTCCAGAGGCTTCATTCTATTGAGGTGAGCACCAATTTGGGGCACTTTTTCTACTACAGGCACAGTTTAGGTATGCCTATGCACAATCCCTAAAAAATCCATGCTATCGAACCACATGATTTGTAATCAAGTTACTGGTGCAGAACGCGGCATATACCTAATCTAAATAAGCACAGCCCCAAACAGAATTAGACAGTGTTTATAGAAAATCTGTGATCTCTGCAAGTGTTTAGTATAAAATCACCATAGCTGATATTTCATGCTTTCCATAGCAAACAAAACCATAACAGGACGACGTATAATTTTAGTACTTGTAATGTTAAATATTTTAAACAAATATTAAAGTCAGTGCAGGCTTCAGAAATTCTGCATTTTTCGGAATGCAATAGTTCTAGTTTGTCAGGGATGCCCTGTGCCCACACTTTGGCACACGTTATGGCTTTTACACTGAGAACAAGGTGAGGCTAGGGGCAAATGAGCATACACTGGAATGCTGAGCTGCAAGATGGTTTTCACACAATACCTGTGTTTGCTGGATGAAAAACCTTCAGTCTGTTTCTTGACGGTTTTGGAAGGGACAGGTAATGGTAGCTGAGACAAGGTGGGAGGGCAGAACCTTCTTATACATTTTAATTATTTAAATAGAACTTGAGCTGCCACAGTTGAAGTCCTTATTTTTTCATTCCCAGTGTTTCCTGGAGAAGAGGGTCATTGTTACAAAAGGCTGTCATTTATTTTTCACATGAGATCTAAGGTAGACAGGATTGTAATCTGATATGAAACTCCCACAGTCCTTCTACCTCCCAACTGCACATTCATAAGCCTTCCATCTTAAAACAGAACTGGGGGGGGGGGGGGGGGGGGGAAGCAATTGGCTGCTGGCTCTCAAAGAGATCCTCCACAGCTATAATTAATACTTTCCCTCCACCTTCTTTTGCCCAGTATAATTAAATGCCACAAGCATCAATAGCACAGTCTGAACCTCCAATATCCAAGGTCCACCTTGAGGATAAACATGATAGAGTTACAAGAGAGAGCAGCTTGCACACTGTAACTACTTTGATGAAATAACAATTCATTATCCACCTAGTGAAAAAGATCTTTAAGCTAATTTGCTCCTATAAGAGGAATTGTCCATCCTTCGTGTTACAAGCTTTGTAGTTCTTTCCTATCGTGCTCAAGCACACTGACCAGTCCATTAGAAGAGCTAATATTTTAGGCACTTAAATGCACATAGATAGATATTGCTCATTTAGCTGTTGGATTTCTAATATGTTTACAGAAAAGAGTAACTGGTAATATTGACACTGATATGATTTCTTAGGCTAAGTTCACATGAGTGCTGTCCATCTTCTGTAAAAAGGTATAAAAAATTATAGAGACTTTAGTCACTTTTTTCTTGTTAGTTGTTATAAATATGGTCAGATAAGGTTAACCAGTTCCCTACAGCTGGTACGTGTATCTACGTCACTAGAAACTTCACTTAACAACTAGGAGGCGTAGATACACCTACCTGTTTGTTTACCTCACTGTTCCCGATCGCCACATTGAAGGCCCGCCGTTCCGTAATCAAAGAATGAGAACAGCTTGTTCTCAAACTTGATCACTGTGCCTGTAATAAATGGGCTGTACTATTAACAGAACATGGAAGTTAAAGTGTAACACCATATAACCTCTTACACCCCAACCCTATAGTTACCGAAATAAAACACTTGTAAAAAAAAAAAAAGACACCATTTAAAAAAAAAAAAACATAAATAGTTACCTTATGGACTTTTTAGTATGTATGTCATGAGGTTATATTACTGTTAATTTTGCAAATAAAAACTTGTAATTATTGTTACAAATCACAAAACAAAAAAAATAGATCTTTATTTCCAGATACAAATATTATCACTGTACATCGTATTAGGGACACAATTTAAACGTTGTAATCAAAGGGACAAATGGGCAAATAAAACGTGTGAGTTTTATGTATGGCTGAAAACTAAGAAATAATGATTTTTTTTTTTGAGTATTCCCTTAGGCCTTGTTCACATTGCATTCCATTCATGTGGCCATTAGCGGTGGGCGGTTTTTGATACTTTTTTTCGATTCCCGGCGCTTGGGTGTGCGATTCGTTTTTGTGCTAAGCGGTTTTCTAAGCATTTTTCCCGAGCGGTTTTGTAATTCACTCTCTGGCGCAAGTCAGGAAGTGAACTCTTTGACCTAGGAAATAATGAATACAATGTATTTATTCTTAAAAAACGCGAACGCAATCGCTGCACAAAGCGATTTTGTGAGCATTTTTCATTTTTTCTATACCTTCCATTGAGGTGGAATCGCCTCAAAAATGGTACATGCAGCACTTCTCTGTGCATTTTGTAAACGCTGCACAGATGTGAACTCTGTCATAGAGAATCATTGCACAAGCGTTCTTAGGGCGATTTTGAAAATTGCCCACGTTTGAAAAAAGGGCAAAAAACGCCCTCAGTGTGGACGAGCCCTTAAAGAGGAATAAAAATTAAAATAATACCTAGCTAAAAGTACTAATAAAAAAAAGGCGAATGCAACAAAATATAGATCATTTCAATGTGATAAGTAACAATAAAGTTATTGGCGAATGAATGGGAGAAGTGTGATGTGAAAATAGCTCTGGTTTTTGAGGGGAAAAAAAAACTGTGGTTGAGAAGTGGTTAATGTAAAAACAAAAGTCACTTAAAGCAGATTTTTGGTCAAAACCTTTTGGTCTTTAGCATGGAAAGCCCCTGACTCTGTCACCACTATTCATACATATGGTCTCCTATTCAGAGATTGCAGTTGCTCTCTCGATGATCGTAATCTGCTAATTACGATTACGAAAAATTTCGCAAACATTTTTTCAACAAATGTTCCTGAAAATTTCACATTACAATTTTGCATCATACTTGCGAATTGCAATGCAAAATTAGGATAATGCAAAATGTGAAACTAAATGATCATCTATTAGTAGCCAAGTGGCTCCGGGGGAGTTAGTGATATATTTCAGAAGGGGGCTAGTGTTAGGGACTAGGAGGGGTGGGATAGTGTTAGGCACTGCTCCCATTGCTCCACCACGGCGGATCCCCTCCTTGAATCCCTCCACTGGCTTCCTATCCAGTCCAGAATCAAATTCAAGATACTGTGTCTGACCTACAAATCTGTCCACAAAACCTGTCCAACCTACATTTACGATCTTACTCAGAGGTACACACCTAGCCGCTCACTCCGCTCTTCCAATGAACTTTGCCTAATCACCCAGTCCCATGCACGCCTCCAGGACTTCTCAAGAGCTGCTCCAACACTATGGAACTCCACACCTCCACCCATTATGGCAGCCCCCTCCTTCAACATCTTCAAGAAGGCCCTCAAAACTCACCTTTTCACTCTGGCCTATTGCCCCTCACAAGTGCTCTAAACCCACAGCTGAATTCTAGTCCCCTACCTTCCGTGTCCTTACCTCTCCCTCTAGATTGTAAACCTTTGGGCAGGGTCCTCCTCCTTTTGTGCCCTACCTGATCATGCACCTCCATTACTGTGAACCCAAAGGACCATCTAGGCTATGCATCTGAGTGAACCTAACTTGCCTAATCTCCATGCTCCCCTCCAGTGACTAACTAAGCATTACCTTGTACTCATACTGTGCTGCATGATCTGGTCTTTCTTGTATTCATGTATTGTCATTTTGCTGTATGTCACCCCTAAATATTGTCTGTAACCTAAACTAATGTCCAGCGCTGCGTAATATGTTGGCGCTTTATAAGTACAATAAATAAATAAATAGGCATTAAGAGGGAGGACTAGTGTTGGGCAGTAGAAGGGAGAGTTAATGTGCGAATCAGCACCAGGTAGGTCAATAGGAAAATATAGGTAAAAACAGATTACTAATATGCCGCTAACATACACTCACCCTTTTGTGTCTTGTAATTTCCTATCCATTTTATTAATCATGTTGTTTTTGTCACTGTAATTATCAATTCTGTATTGTTTTGTACCCCATGTTTGTTTCTTTGTTCAGCGCCACAGAATAATAATATTCTCTTCCTCCTCTGACAGGTTTTGGTTTTGTACTGATCCACTTTATGGTTGGAGAACCTTTAGTGGTTTTATTAGGGATGGGGTGAAAATTGGGGTGTATAGCAAGGTGTACTGTAACTAAAACATTTACTGACGATCCACAGGAAAAGGACACACCAATGTTGCTACACTTCTTGCCCTATACACCTTTAAAAAAGATCTGCAAAGGCATACAGGACATTTACAGGAAACCTTGGATATACAGGCGTCTGTGGAACATCCCTGGTAGCTTTACAGTACTTACAGACATTAAAATATTGCTACCCATCCCCATGGTTTATGGGGCCAGTGAAAAACCATATGTCCTTAAGCATTGCATTCCATCTTGACCTTACCCAACTTGAGGAATAGCGGTCAGCCATGTTTAACTTTTGCTTTCATTGAGAGGTCCTCACTCCATAGGAAATAACATGCCTGGTTGAAGGATTGGTAGTCAAAAAGATAAATTAGGCAAGTTTAGGAAGTTTTAAAAATACTGTCATGATAATAATTAGCCATGATGATTCTAATAAAATATATTTGAGTGCATACAAAAAATGACTGAAATCAGCTCATCATCATTTTGATTGAGTTCAAGGTTAAGATGCGAAACATAATAATGACAGGAAAAAAAAACAAATGTATCTGTGTGACAAAGTCGAGTCTGGTGAATTTTTATCAGGCAAATATTTAGTCACCTGCAGGTGTTTAGTTTTCTTAATGGCCTAGACCACCAAGGTTCACCCATCACTAATACATTAAAAGTTCTTGGTGTCCTCAGTGCCCTGATGAATACTTTTAGCTGCAATGTTTCCGGCCACACATATAGCACTATTCACCTGCAATGTAACACCACACTCTGTCTCATGTCAAATGGATTTGTTTTCCTACAAAGCAGGTCATAAAACCTAAAAAGGAAAGAGCCATGGCATGTTTCAAGAATACTTCCCAATTAGTCAATTTCCATAAAATAGTCATTAACCAATGCCCTGGTCTCAGGAACATCCATTAACATCTTACAAGAAGTAATTATCCTCCCACAATCCATTCCATTGACCTGATAGCTGTTATAGTAAATGATTAGGAAAATGAATAAAAGACAGATGCAGTACAAGATCCACAAAAGGAAAGTGACTTTTTATGTTTATTAGAACTTTAGATCCATAATATGACAACATATTGGCAATACTATGATTTATTCCCAGCTGCAAACAACCCTGGACTCTGGGCTTCATATAACAGATTGTGAAACCGGTCAAGGTCATTTTACATCTCCTGAATCTTAGATGAGAGTAGGAGGGGGTTTGATAAGCAGGAATTAAGTCTCAGTTACACAGGTGTCACCAGTATTACTATTACTGAAATAATAAAGCCTGTTTTACCTATAATAACTGCACATACATTGTGAGACACAGTGGTGGATCAATATGTCTTGGGCATAGAGTAGAAAAGAAAGAAGCACACATTCCTTTGGCTTATTATTTAATTATCTGTATAATCACACCTAACTTCAACACACTTGCATGTCAGCTGCTGCTGTCTTCCCTTGCAGCTAAACTTCCCAAGATGCATCACTTCTGAATATGCTTTTTTTAGTAGGATGGTTTTTCGGTCTCTTTCAGCCCCTTACACTTTCCTAGAAGTTTGGGGTCACCATGAGCTATCTGAGTATCTGGTAGCTGAACAAATTATTTTGTGGAAACTGTAGGTACGATGGGGAGTGCTCAACTTGTAGCTACTACTGTGGTCACCACCAGAATCACCACAATAACAGGAAACACCACCCAAGTAAAGATATGAGTTTGTAAGAAGCTGCACATTAAATCCCTTTATACTAAATCCGTTTGTGAGCATTGAGGGACTGTCTTTGTGAAAGTCTTACTTTTTACTATCCCACTTTTGCTTTTTTGTTATTACCAAAATTATGTTATGAATTAGTAGCTACTTAAAAGATACCCAAGGTGAAAATAAACTCATGAAATAAACAATTGTATCTATCCGTCTTCTCCTAAAAATGATGTTTTAAGATATTCCACAGTTTTATTTTATATTTAAATCTACTTTTTAAGTTTTTACTGTTGTATTGTTTTTGCTCAATGACACATTCATTGAAGTATGCCAGAGCTAAAATCTATGACCCGTTGACCCTATTTATCTCTTTCCTGCCCTCAAAAGCCAGTTTCTGCTAGGAAAGTGTTTTATAGTTGTAATTTCTTATCAATGAGGGTCAGACTGACCCAATCCAGACCGGAACTGCCACTTACATACCTGATGTTTAACTCTTTCAGGCAAAAAAAAAAGGAACACAGTATAGTTGTTTGTGTGCTAGGCACTGTACATACACATGTCTATCTCATCATGTCACATGTCACCTCGGGTATCCTTTAAGAATTCTGGAGGACTCCTCTTGATTTTGGAAATTACATTATACTGGTTGGTTCTAGAGATACAGGAAATGCAATTCACAGAGCCAATTGAATTTTAGAGCGTTATTAAAAAAATCAGGGTAAGAAGTTTTTGGAAGAGTCTCAAGTAAGTCTCCCCATACATGGCTCTACGGAACCCCAACTCTGTAAAATTAAGTTTTGGTATGCAACGCAACAAAAAATCTGCACACCATGATGCACCACCTCATTTTATCAGTGTCAGTAGACATTTGGTTGAAAATGATCAAACTAGTGTTCTAGTAGTGTAATATTATTCAGTGCAGTAAATGTACAGTAGACAGTAGAAATCTGACATTACTGACAGATTTTGGGCTAGTCCATCTCTCCACAGGGGATTCTCGGCATGGCCTTTATTCTTTATAAAGACACTCCTTGAAAAAGATTTATACAGATATATTGGCCAGCCTCGCTGCTCGCTGTACACTTTTTTGGCAGTTGGATGGAGCAACTGCTCTTCAGGAAATGCTGTTGAAAACAAAGAAAACCCTGAGAACCCCCCATGAGAAGATGGGTTAGTCCAAAATCTGTTGTTAATATCAGATTTCTACTACTTACTGTAAGTGAAAGAAACATAGCAGAAAAGTAATTTATGGCTCATTTTACTCTGGAAGAAATGTACTTCTTATTTGTATATGTTTACATGTACAGTGTTTTAAATTTTACAATTTACGTGACAGAGGTCCTTTCAATCTGTTGGAAGTCAATCAGTAGGCAAGGAGACAGCCAATAGATAACAACAGCCCCCTCTCCCCTTGCCAAAAAAACAAGTATGGCCACCTCAAAAGACACAACTCTTCACCAGAGCTGGCATTTATTTGATCTGCGCAACGGAGGAAGAAGATTGATAAATTGAGTTGCTTTGGTATAGTAAAGCTGTCACATAGGCTGCAGTTATGTGGTGATATATCTCTTTCAGAGTTTGTCAGTGCAGAATGTGGATCTTTGAGGACTTCATAGGCTGCACTTGTGGCTCTCACCATCCAAAGTGGATCACCATTGTTCTAACCAATAGAGAATTCCTCATATCGGTAAGTGGGATAAGCCATGTACAGCACATGCATGTAAATCACTCTACCTGGGTGTGCAGATATTGTTTCATTTAATAGAGAACTTTATAACCTACTCAAATGTACATATATTAACCACATAATAATGTACAAAAATTGTGCCATTGAAACACATTACATGTGCGGCAATCTTTTTTTCCCCAAAAAGAATCCCAAATGGCACATGATTCTAACATGTGTGACCCCTGCCTCAATGTTTTATCAAATATCAAAAGCTTGGGAAAAGAGGTCTGTTTTTAGCCATTTCTTAAAACTGTCCAGAGAAGGAGCAAAATGAAAGGGTGCGTGGAGGGGCATATAGTTCCAATAGATGCGCTATGTACTTGGGTCCCATGTGGTTTAGAGCTTTCGATGTTAGCAGGCAGATCTTAAAATGGATTCTCAACTTTACTTGCAACCAGTGAAGAGTTTGCAGAGCTGGGGATATGTGTGAGCCGCGGGTGGCATTGGCTAGGAGTCTGACTGTTGCATTCTATAATAGTTGTAAAGGGCGCAGAACTTTATCTGGGAATCCGATGAATAGGGCAGTAGTCCAGGCGGGAGAACACAAATGCATGAACCGGCGTAGCTAGGTCTTCAGCTGAGATAAGGTGTTTTATTCTCGCTATATTTCTCAGATGGAAGAATGAGCATTTGACAACAGCTGATACCTGCTGTCCGAGTGTTTGTTTTCCATATAGAATCAACCCCAAGTTTTATATGGACGACATCTCCCTTAATTGCTAGTTTGAAATGGGGAGACTTTATCCCTCACATGTGGACTGCCCACCACCAACACCTCGGTTTTGTCACAGTTCAGCCTCAACTAGATGGGGTTCATCCAGTTTTGTAATTCTACCAGACAGGCATTGATGGGTCTAGTGTTCCAGGCTTGAAGGATAGATGCAGTTGTGTGTCGTCTGCATAACAATGGTATGCTAGTCCATAGTTCGGGACAATTTTTCCCACTGGGAGCATGTACATTGCAAAAAGTAATTATGATACCACAGACAGAACTCTGTGGGACTCCATAAGCAAGTGGCACTGGATTAGAGTAGTGGGAGCTCAGGCACACTTGTGACCTGCCAGACAGGAAGGACTGAAACCAGCTGATATCAATATTTCTTGAATCTCTGGATTAATATTCCATGATCCATAGTATAAAAAGCTGCAGGCAAGTCAAGGAGAGTCAGAATAGAGAACGCGCCCTTGTCTCTTGCTGTAAATATTCAAATCATTCATTTCTTGGACTAGTGTCGTTTGTGTTATGCCTTTTCTTGAATCTTGATGAAAGGTATCAAATATAGGATGGATATGGAGACAGAAAGGAGAAAAAGCGCACACCGTGATAGTAGTAGGTGAGGGCTCTAGGCTCTATAGGAAAGGTCTCACCTGGTTGTCGAGGCTGGAGAAACCTATATAGGTTTTCCAGCTGTCACACTTGTGTCCCTCTTATACTGGGGACCTGGCTTGCACGGATATCCTCACAGTCCTGGATGGTGATCCGATTGGGATTCCACGGTGGTTATTTGGAACATGCTGCGGTGGGCGTATAAACATTTTTCTGCGTTCGGCTGGTACGAGCCTGATTCCCCGGCTATGAGTGTAGTAGGAGATAAAAACAGCTAGCAAAGCAAGGCGGTGTTAGTTGCAATGATATGCAAAGGCTGTGTTTAAAAACTTTGCGATGCATTTCCCAGGAGAGCACCCCTGCTTTATCAAGCATAAATATAGGATGGAAGATCTCACTTTGGGCTCATTTGCACTAGGGGTGTTTTTTAGATTTTTTAAGCACTGGCGATTTTCAAAATCGCCCTGAAAGCACTTGTGCAATGATTGTCTATGACAAAGTTCACATCTGAGCGGTTAGTTTCCAATCCGCTCAGATAAGTGGTGCATGGGCCATTTTTGAGGCGATTCCGCCTTAATGGAAGTTATAGGAAAAATGTAAAACGCTCACAAAATCGCTTTGTGCAGTGATTGCGTGAGCGTTTGTAAGAATAAATACATTGGGATTGATTCACTAAGACAAATAGCACGTCTTATCAAAGTTAATACGCCTTATTCATAGCGCTCGTTATGCTACTCTGATAAGGCGTGTTAACTTTGACAAGGTGTGCTAACTTTGATAAGGCATGCTATTTGTCTTAGTGAATCAAGCCCCTTGTATTTATTTTTTCCAGGTCAAAGAGTTCACTTCCTGACTTGCGTCAGGGGGTGAATAAAAAAAAACTCTCTGAAAAAGCGCTTAGAAAAGCGCTTTTAGCAAAACCGTATCGCCCACCCATGCGAGAGGAAAAAAAGCGCCTCTTAAAAAGCCCAACGCAGACAGACACACGAGCGGAAAGCAATTGGAACGAGGCCTTACCAAGAAAGGTTGGACAAACTGGGCTTATTCTGAGAGGTGACCTGATTAACATGTATAAATACAGATAAGCTTTTTGTCCCTAGGGTTGTACAACGGACAAAGGGACATGATTTGCATATGGACGAAAAAAGTTATTGCCATCTATTTAGAAAGGGGTCCTTCACAGTGAGAGTGGTTAAAATGTGGAATATCTTACCTGCGGAAGTAGTTATGGCAAACTCTATATCTGCATTTAAAGGGAACCAGAGCTAACCTATAGAAAAGATTCTATACATACCTAGGGCTTCCTCCAGCCCCATACGTGCTGATCGATCCCACGCCGCCATCCACCGCTGCCCGCATCTAGGAGAACAGGCTCCCGTCAGTGACATCATCAGAGCCGCGCTATGCAGGAGAAGTGCGCCCTCTACGTATCTCTTGATACACTGTTGCAGAGATATGCAAAGAGTGCACCTCTGCTACGCTAGACTGGCTCCGACTGGCGGCAGAGCGGGGTCCCGGTTCTCCTAGATGCAGGCAGCGGTGGATGGCGGCGTGGGAGCGATCGTTGCGTATGGGGCTGGAGGAAACCCCAGGCATGTATAGAATCTTTTCTTTAGGTTAGCTCTGGTTCTCTTTAAAGAGGGCTTGGATGCTTTCCTTGCATTGAAGGGCATCCACTGCTATAATTATTAAGTTATTCCCAGGAGAGTTGATCCAGGGATTTATGTGACTGCCATCTGGAGTCGGGAAGAACATTTTCCCTTTTAAGGCTAATTGGCCCAGGCCTTGCAAGGTTTATCACCTTCCCCTGGGTCAACTGGGATTTGTGCATTTTTCAAGATGGTGTTTTTAATTTATTTATTTATTTTCTTTCTGTTTGGACTTGATGGACAGATGTCTTTTTTTCATCCAAACTAACTATGTAACTATGTAAATATGTTGTTTTCTGTAAGACTGGCTTCTGGCTGGTTGGTGACTGCCTTCTCGATAACTTTTGACAGGAATGGTAAGTATGCCACAGATTAATTGTAGGTCACAGAATCAGGATCCAGTGATGGTTTCTTCAGGAGGGGTTTTACGATTGCTTTCTTTAGTGCCTCTGGGTATAGCCCCCTTTTCAAGGAGCAGCGAGTAATTTTGTTAAGTACAGGTCTGATGAGCTCTGGGCACTGCATTAAAGAGAATCTGTATTGTTAAAATCGCACAAAAGTAAACATACCAGTGTGTTAGGGGACATCTCCTATTACCCTCTGTCACAATTTCGCCGCTCCTCGCCGCATTAAAAGTAGTCAAAAACAGTTTTAAAAAGTTTGTTTATAAATAAACAAAATGGCCACCAAAACAGGAAGTAGGTTGATGTACAGCATGTCCACACATAGAAAATACATCCATACACAAGCAGGCTGTATACAGCCTTACTTCTGAATCTCAAGAGATCACTTGTGTGTGTTTACCTTCTGTCCCCAGCTTCTCTCATGCACTGAACATTACAGGCTTCCTGCAGACAGCTCTACCTATGTCGTTAATTCCTCAGTATGTGACAGACCAGCTCCTTTCACAGCCTCCAGAGGAGGATTTTTATCCAGCTCTCTTCTATCACTGATAAGATAGCAGAGAAGCTGCTGGCTTATGTAAATAAAACACACACTGGAGTGTGCATAGAGGAACAGTTCAACACTGAAGAACTTGGCAGCCTTCCAGACACAGGCCGACAAGTCTGACAGGGGAAAGATACATTGATTTATTACAGAGATGGTTATAGTAGAAAGAGCTACAGTAAGCCAGAACACATTAGAATAGGTTTAGGAACTTGTAGGATGGTAGAAGAAACGTTGTAATTTTTGTTACAGAGTCACTTTAAGGGACCAGTTGGTCTGGGATCCAGGTCACAGGTAGTAGGGCAGAGACTTTGGATGAGAATACCAATATCCTCCTCATTCTGAGTGTCAAAGACCTGCTATGGCCATAGTCATGGCAATAGGCACATGCAAAGTCCTAGGGTCCATTGAGGTTGTTGGTATAATGCAGGTATGAATGACAGACACTTTATAAGTTAAGAAGGCAAATCATTCTTTACATCTTTCCCTGAAGACTGTAGTTGGGGGTTTAGGCATGGTAGGATAGCAGTGTGAAAGAATTGAGCAGCTCTGTTTTTGGCTGTAGATATTTTGTACGAGATAGTCTTTTCTTGGTTTTTGCTACTTGGTATTGTTCAAGGTGATGAACCCAGATGAACACCACTATCTTTCTAGTCTGTGCCCTTTCTTTTTTTAGAGCCATGATGGTTTTGGCAAACCAATAAACTTTCATGTTTTGGGTTACTGATTTGATGCGCCATGGGGCAATATTCATACCATGTTATTGTACTGGGATACTAAGGTGCTGGGATCCATTGGGCTATGGAGCAGATTTGTCAAATCCAGGTTGGCAGTTATGCTCCTCTAAATGCAGATATATAGTTTGCCATAACTACTTCCTGTAATAGATATTCAACATTTGAACCACTCTTTCTATAAAGAGTCCCTTTTTAAATATAAAGCAAAAACTTTTACCATGAAAACACAGATCATGTCCCCTTGGCCTTTGTACAAGTCTGCGGAAAAGAAGCTCATTTGCCAAACGTTTGTATTGCCCTCTGATTTATACATGTCATCCAGGTCACCTCTTTCTCGGTTGTCTTTTTTTCATGTTATTTAAGCTCCGTTTGTCAAATCTTTCTTGGATAGTGAGACCCTCTGATTAATTTAGCTGCCTATCTTTGTACCTATTCTAGAACATCAATGTCCTTCTTATAGTATGGTGCCCCAAACTGTATCCTATACTCCAGACATGGCCTCACAAATGATTTATACAGAGGGAGTAGCATACTAGCATCTTAATAATTTTGTTTCCCATTTTATAGCAAGTGAAGTATGTTCCAGTTAGTTGTGGAGCAGATGTGCAGATATCAAACCGTACGGTTCTGTATAATGCCTGAAGAAGAAACTTAATATTTTGAAAGCTTTCTGTAAACCATATACAGTTAGTCATTAAAGGGATACTGTAGGGGGGTCGGGGGAAAATGAGCTGAACTTACCCGGGGCTTTTAACCTGCTGAGCGGTCTGGACGAGCTCAGCTCGTCCAACACCGCCAGAGGCTGCCGCTCAGGCCCTGCTGGGCCGATTTTCGTCAAATAAAAAGCAGCACACGCAGCCGGCACTTTGCCAGCCGCGTGTGCTGCCTGATCGCCGCCGCTCTGCGGCGATCCGCCGCGAGCAGCGGCGAAAGAGGGTCCCCCCAGCCGCCTGAGCCCAGCGTAGCCGGAACAAAAAGTTCCGGCCAGCGCTAAGGGCTGGATCGGAGGCGGCTGACGTCAGGACGTCGGCTGACGTCGATGACGTCACTCCGCTCGTCGCTATGGCGACGATGTAAGCAACACAAGGAAGGCCGCTCATTGCGGCCTTCCTTGTTTATTCTGGGCGCCGGAGGCGATCGGAAGAACGCCTCCGGAGCGCCCTCTAGTGGGATTTCATGCAGCCAACTTTCAGTTGGCTGCATGAAATATTTTTTTTTTTTATTTAAAAAAAACCCTCCCGCAGCCACCCTGGCGATTTAATCAGAATGCCAGGGTGGTTAATGGTTCCCGTTTAAATGTAGTTGGGAGTATATTCTTTTTTTAAAAAAAGGAAAAAGACAAAAAACCTTATCGTCCTTTTGAGGGTCATCCACTCCACCCTTTCACAAGACTTAGTACATTATAGAAAGGACCGTAGAAAAAGATTCATGCAGGATCTTTAGGTACAAAAATATCAAAACTTTATTGACACAAATATAGATAATCCATAAAAATATCTCTGTAGGAGGTTCCTTGTAGATATTTCCAACACAGAATTCAGATATACATATAAACTTAGTTGTAGACTTAATGCATTTTATAGGAAAGGCAACGACACGTTCGTTTCGGGTGTACAAGACCCTTCATCAGGCCAAACTGCAGAAAGTACTGTCTACAAAAAAGCATAAAATAAATGTACATTAATAACATTAATATAATGTATACAATGAAACCGGCACCTCACAGAGAAAAGAGCCCGTAGGTGAACAGAGTGACAAAGTGTATCCACTGGATCCCATAAAAAGAGGTCTCCACACTTGTCACAGAAAAGAGAAGTGATTGTGTCAACACAGTAGAGCATGAGGATCAGAATTAGAGTAGGTGGGTAGAGTCTAGCATAGCTAGAGCCAAATGGATCAGTAAATATCGGTCCATTGTATGCTGACTCCATAGGAAATAGCAGGTTTAAAAGAGGTGACAAGCACCTGAGGTCTGTAAATATCGGCCTCATAGTCACCGGATCAAAGAAGTTCAGAGTATATAATATAAAGCGAAAAGCTGTATTACTGCAAACCTGTTAGTTCTGTGGATAATGCATGATCAGAGCACCATCAATACAAGGAGACATCTGAACCGACCAGATGTATAATACACCTTTAAAAGAAGCCATAAACTGTCGTGAATCAGCAGTCGGCGGTAAATGATACAGAATAGCTGCACCCCTACACTTCACTAGAGGCAAAGCCCCATAGGGACGCCGGGAGATAGTAGCCAATGGATTCACACTAAGCAGGAAATCTCATACTGTAAATACCCCCTGAGTATATAAGGAAAGCATGACTTGGAACAACATAGCCTAGGCATAGCATCACAAACATCACAGACAATAGTGTTTCACCATATTCCTAAGCTGTCCTAATCAAATGATATATAAGCAGGCAATGGAAATAAGTCCTGCAGGCCACCAATCACCGATACAAACAGGCTGTCCTACAAGGTAAATTATCAATATAGTGTAAATATAAATGGGTCAGAATAAGTGTAAAAGGGTCAAAAACCATACAGAGATCCCCCAGCTCAGCAGCAGGTATATATATATATACACAAGTGGTATGTATGTATCATACGAATGAGGGTACTTACAGTTCCAATGGCTGACATGTCACAAACTGGACATCTCTTGCTGCAATGTTGGAAGTGCACAAAGGAATGGCTGCACGCTGTTTAAATATCGTCCTGGCGTGCTAAAAAGTAAAGTGCGCATGCTCTAACCTTAGGGGGCATGGATAATACTGGTCACTGCGTCCGGCATCGGTTCCAAGCCAAGCCGGAACGCAGAGGAGGAAGTGACGTCAGCAGCCTACCGGAAGTGATGCAAATCGCATCACTCCGGTATTTGGAGCAATACAAAAGGCCGCTCATATGCGGAAGACCGCCCATATGTTGCGCTGGAGCGCAAACAAGGAAGTATTGCCTCGCATGGCATTAAAGCCAATGCGTAGGGCAGCCCAAATATCACGCAATAGCGCAACCAGAGAGATATAGCTTCACATAGCGCTGGGAATCAATCTCAGATACCCCATTGTCACACCACCATAAATCATAGGTAATTGAGGCAGGCTATCACACATTAAGAGATGCCTCAGCGCACATACACATCAAGAAGTACCTTAGTGCACATACACCACAGAATAAGGGTGATCCAATGCAAATTTGATAAATGGCTACTGAGCCGTCATCTATCACCTATACTGCAAAGCCTCACCGCAGACTTATACAGATTCACAGAGCTATCAAAGATTCCCAAAGAGCTGTAAAGAGGGTCACAAGACCCAAAAAAAAGTAGGCTAATGAAAAGGGGGACCTCCTACCTCGTCAAGGCATCACTCCACACATGCAAATCACACAGAGCCCACAGGTTACATGTAAAATCTACAGCATCTGTGGAGTAGAGAAGAACGAGAAAGGAACAACATGAATATTTCAGTTGATCAATTGAACCATTAATAAGGTAGTCATTGAGGCCTTATATACTCAGGGGGTATTTACAGTATGAGATTTCCTGCTTAGTGTGAATCCATTGGCTACTATCTCCCGGCGTCCCTATGGGGCTTTGCCTCTAGTGAAGTGTAGGGGTGCAGCTATTCTGTATCATTTACCGCCGACTGCTGATTCACGACAGTTTATGGCTTCTTTTAAAGGTGTATTATACATCTGGTCGGTTCAGATGTCTCCTTGTATTGATGGTGCTCTGATCATGCATTATCCACAGAACTAACAGGTTTGCAGTAATACAGCTTTTCGCTTTATATTATATACTCTGAACTTCTTTGATCCGGTGACTATGAGGCCGATATTTACAGACCTCAGGTGCTTGTCACCTCTTTTAAACCTGCTATTTCCTATGGAGTCAGCATACAATGGACCGATATTTACTGATCCATTTGGCTCTAGCTATGCTAGACTCTACCCACCTACTCTAATTCTGATCCTCATGCTCTACTGTGTTGACACAATCACTTCTCTTTTCTGTGACAAGTGTGGAGACCTCTTTTTATGGGATCCAGTGGATACACTTTGTCACTCTGTTCACCTACGGGCTCTTTTCTCTGTGAGGTGCCGGTTTCATTGTATACATTATATTAATGTTATTAATGTACATTTATTTTATGCTTTTTTGTAGACAGTACTTTCTGCAGTTTGGCCTGATGAAGGGTCTTGTACACCCGAAACTACCGTGTCGTTGCCTTTCCTATAAAATGCATTAAGTCTACAACTAAGTTTATATGTATATCTGAATTCTGTGTTGGAAATATCTACATGGAACCTCCTACAGAGATATTTTTATGGATTATCTATATTTGTGTCAATAAAGTTTTGATATTTTTGTACCTGAAGATCCTGCATGAATCTTTTTCTACGGTCCTTTCTATAATGTACTAGGTTAATGGTTCCCCGCAGACATCCTGTGTTGGCGCAGCCACTCCCCAATGCTCTGGCCCCGCCTCCGGTTCACTTCTGGAATTTCTGACTTTAAAGTCAGAAAACCACTGCGCCTGCGTTGCCGTGTCCTCGCTCCCGCTGATGTCACCAGGAGTGTACTGTGCACACACAGACCATACTGGGCCTGCGCTGTGCGCTCTTGATGACATCAGCGGGATCGAGGACACGGCAACGCAGGCACAGTGGTTTTCTGACTTTAAAGTCAGAAATTCCAGAAGTGAACCGGAGGCGGGGCCGGAGCATCGGTGAGTGGCTGCGCGGGCACAGGATGTCTGCGGGGGACAATTAGAAGCCCCGGGTAAGTTCAGCTCATTTTCCCCCGACCCCCTACAGTATCCCTTTAAAGGAATTACCTTAATTAATGTTTGTTGTTTTGATGTCTGCTTTTCTTTCTCATTTTATGCATCCCAGAATTTTATTTTCTTCAGCTGCTGATGCTTGGAATTAAAAAAAAGTTAAAGAGACACTGTAAGGAGAAGAATGTCCCCTGGGGGGTACTCACCTCGGGAGGGGGAAGCCTCAGGATCCTAATGAGGCTTTCCCAGTCCTCCTCTGTCCCACGGGGGTCTCGCTGCAGCCCTTCAAAGCCGGCTCGACAAATCTGACAGCCTGTTCAACATTTACCTTTCCAGGCTCCAGCGGCGGCGCTGTTTCGGCTCTTCTGACGGAGATAGGCGGAAATAGCCGATCTCCGTCGGGTCCGCTCTACTGTGCAGGTGCAGGAGACTTGCGCCTGTGCAGTAGAGCGGCCCAACGGAGATTGGCTATTTCCACCTACCTCCGTGGGAAGAGCGGATACAGCGCCAGCGCTGGAGCCACGGAGGTAAATAGTTACATCGCTGCCTCTCCGATGAGGATTTTCGTCGCCACCGCGGGACCAAGGAGGTCGGGGGAAGCCTCAATAGGATCCGGAGGCTTCCCCCACCCGAGGTGAGTACCCCCAGGGTATGTTTTTTCATTACAGATTTTCTTTAAGAGCTATATAACCAATGGGAGTTTAAGTAGAGTACAACAACATCTAATTGAGTAATCTTGAGGTAAATGTAGGGATGGGACGAATCCACAATTTCTTCGAATCCGAATCCGGATCCGAATCTATAAAGGTTCTCGAATATCTCGAACCTTTCGAATCCCGAATCTAACGAATCCTGCACATAAGAATTGTGCGATCCATGGTATAGTTGCCCGCAGTATAGGTACCCAGGCATAGGTAGCGAGGTAAAGGTGCCTTCAGTATAGCTAGCTAGGTATGGGTGCCTTCAATATGGGTAGCTTTCAGTACAGGTAGCAAGGTATAGGGGCCTTCAGTATAGGTAGCAAGGTATAGGGGCCCTAAGTATAGGTAGCAGGGTATATGGGCCTTCAGTATAGGTAGCAGGGTATATGGGCCTTCAGTATAGGTAGCAGGGTATATGGGACTTCAGTATAGGTAGCAGGGTATATGGGCCTTTAGTATAGGTAGCAGGGTATATGGGCCTTCAGTATAGGTAGCAGGGTATATGGGCCTTCAGTATAGGTAGCAGGGTATATGGGCCTTCAGTATAGGTAGCAGGGTATATGGGCCTTCAGTATAGGTAGCAGGGTATATGGGCCTTCAGTATAGGTAGCAGGGTATATGTGCCTTCAGTAAAGGTAGCAGGGTATATGGGCCTTCAGTATAGGTAGCAGGGTATATGGGCCTTCAGTATTGGTAGTTAACTAGGTATAGGGGCCTTCAGTATAGGTAGGTAGGTAAAGGGACCATCAGTATAGGTATATAGGGTATAGGGCCTTAAGTATAGGTAGGTATGTAGGTAGGTAGAGGGGCCTTTAGGTAGGTAGGTATAGGGGCCTTTAGGTAGGTAGGTATAGGGGCCTTTAGGTAGGTAGGTAAAGGGACCTTCAGTATAGGTAGCAGGGTATAGGGCCTTAAGTATAGGTAGGTATGTAGGTAGGTATAGGGGCCTTTAGGTAAGTAGGTATAGGGGCCTTTAGGTAGGTAGGTGTAGGGGCCTTTAGGTAGGTAGGTAAAGGGACCTTCAGTATAGGTAGGTATGTAGGTAGGTAGGTATAGGGGCCTTTAGGTAGGTGGGTAGGTAGGTGTAGGGGCCTGTAGGTAGGTAGGTAGGTATAGGGGCCTTTAGGTAGGTAGGTAGGTGTAGGGGCCTTTAGGTAGGTGTAGGGGCCTGTAGGTAGGTAGGTGTAGGGGCCTTTAGGTAGGTAGGTAGGTAGGTATAGGGGCCTTTACGTAGGTAGGTAGGTAGGGGGGCCTGTAGGTAGGTAGATGGGTGGGTAGGTATAGGGGCCTTTAGGTAGGTAGGTAGGTGGGTAGGTAGGTATAGGGGCCTGTAGGTGGGTAGGTAGGTATAGGGGCCTGTAGGTAGGTATACGGGCCTTTAGGTAGGTAGGTATAGGGGCCTTTAGGTAGGTAGGTATAGGGGCCTGTAGGTGGGTAGGTATAGGGGCCTGTAGGTGGGTAGGTAGGTATAGGGGCCTGTAGGTAGGTAGATGGGTAGGTAGGTATACGGGACTTTAGGTAGGTAGGTATAGGGGCCTTTAGGTAGGTAGGTAGGTAGGTAGGTATAGGGGCCTGTAGGTGGGTAGGTAGGTAGGTATAGGGGCCTGTAGGTGGGTAGGTAGGTATAGGGGCCTGTAGGTATGTATAGGGGCCTGTAGGTAGGTATAGGGGCCTCCCATGCCTCCTCCGCTCACCGCCAACCCCCCTCCCCGGCCTCCTCCGCTCCCCCCCCCGTGCCTCCTCTGCTCCCCCCGTGCCTCCTCCGCTCCCCCCCCGTGCCTCCTCCGCTCACCCCTGCATGAATATCTACTCACCTGTCCGTGGAGCGCAGAGTGGCAGACCTCTTCGATACTTCCCTGCTCCCTCTAGTGGCCGGACCGGCTCTTACTGATGACATAATTGTAAGAGCCGGTCACTAGGGGGAACCAGGAAGTCGGCGAGAGGTCTGCCGCTCTGTGCGCTCCGCTCAGGTGAGTTGATGCTGGCGAACAGAGGAGGCGCGGGGGGGTCGGAGAAGGTCGGGGGAGGACGAGTGCGGGCGGGGGGAGCGGCGTATGCGGCGATGCAGCGTCGGGATTCGGCGGATTCGGAAAGTGAAAAATGGCGTCGGGATTCGAATCCACGAATCTCGAATATTTCCCAATATTCGAGGGATTCGTGGAATCGCCGGATTCGTCGTCCCACCCCTAGGTAAATGTATCTTTCACATTTATAGCTTACAAATAGTTCATTTTATCTCCATCTCATGGTGAGAGAGACACATTTCACTCATTTGGCTAGATTGAAGAGCAGTGACTTTTGGACTTTTTTTTGCCATTGGAATCTGATTGTGTGTATATTTGCTTGTCTCTGAGAAAGCAACCTTTGGTTGCAAAACACATCAGGTGCCTGTTGTTGAATATAATTGTTGTTTAATATAATTTTTATAAGACTCCTGGCAAATGAGATTTCAGGAAAAGAGGTGGAGGGGGAATGCAATGTAAATGTTTTTTTTTTCTTTGGGGGGGGGGGGGGATCAAAGTTTTGTTGGTGGACCTGACCCTGTGATTTCCATTTAAGCATAGATGAAAAAACTTAAAGAAAACCTGAAGGCACTTAAGAAAAGAAGAGATTCACTTACCTGGGGTCACCCTGTGCCCGTGCCTTCATTCAACAATCCGCCGGTCCCCCGCCATGGCTAAGTCTTGGTGTCGCTGACTTACAAGTCGACGGCCACGTGAATCCTCATTCGCACTCCTGTTGCCAGGAGCATCCTTGCACAGGAGTAGTACGAGAAAACGTTACCTTATACTGCACCTGCACCTACCAAAACTTAGCCACGGCGGGGGACCGGAGGATCGCTGAGGAATGGCACAGGCACAGGGTGGCTGCAGGGGGCTGGCAGAAACCCAGGTAAATTAAACTCTTCTTTTTTTTAAGTCCTTTTCGGTTTCCTTTAACCTCCTTGGCGGTATGCCTGACACTGTGTCAGGCATAACGCTCTCTGTCCTCTGAAGTCCCCCATAATTAAATAATTTGCTTACACGGCTGTAAAACCTTTAGCTAGCACTAGGCTAGCTAGTAAAGGTGTTCGCCACCCTTGGATTCCCGCCCCCCTCCAATAGCCCTGTTTATACATTACCTAGCCTGGATCCAGCGATCGCGCAGCCTCCCTGCACGGCTCCAGTCTCTCTATGGGGAGGATCGGGTTTGCGCATGACATCATGACGTCAGCGATGTCATGACGTCATGTGCGATCCTCCCCATAGTGAAGACCGGAGCTGTGCGGGGAGGCTGCGCCGATCGCTGGATCCAGGCTGGGTAATGTATAAACTGGCTGGATCGGGGAATCAGAGGGTGCCGGACACCTTTACTAGCTAGCCTAGTGCTGGCTACAGGTTTTACAGCCATGAGAGCAAATTATTTAATTATGGGGGCAAACATTAACAAAACCTCCTGAGTGGCGTAACGCTCAGGAGGTTAAGTTTACCCCTACAAGTCTTCAGTTTTCAAATGTCCTGCGTGTTCAGCTGTATTCCTACATCAGTTCTAAGACTTCAATGTAAACACACACCGGCGCACACACATAATCACCCACACGTACACATATATCCAGGAGGCAGCGAGGCCACCATCACAATAAATTCCGGGCAGCCAGGGACAGCACACAGCCTGCTGCAATTTAAAGTGGCGTTGATTTGCATATTGAATTAAAATTAAGAGCTAATTATGCAAATAAATTATGACATTTGGCAGGAGAATTTGCTTCAAGATCATTTATTATCTTCCTTTTTATAACGGTGTGTGCATTTAACGGTCAAAGACAATATTTTAAAGGAGAATTAACGGAGGATTATTAGTCTAAAAACAATTTCCCATTAATGATATGTATTTCATTTCAGCTTCTCACACCTGGTTAGCTGATGAGATCCTTCCCAGGGTAACCTCGCAGTGATTTGCATACAAACGTAGAGATTGAATGGAGTCTACGTTACTTGTTAACCTGTGTCAGTCCTTTGGTATTGTTCAGTGTGTGTCCACTTATGCTTTAGTATTATAATGTACTAAGCATGTCATAGAGGTAAATTTTCTCCATATTACCCCTATTTTACGTAAAACCATTAAAGAGCCAAATGTTTGTATCCATCTGTACAAGCATGTAGCTAGTGCAGTCAAATCATAGTCAGAGCAACTGCTCTTCAAACTCATTTTGGGTCTGAGTTTTGAAAATAAAAGCTGAGTAAGACACATACATTTAAAAAGGGCTTAATTTGGGTAACAAGGAAAGCCAATAGTAGAATATCGGTAAAATTACCAATATTCTACTATTGTGCATCGGCTGATTCCGACGGTAAAATATTGGTAATTTTAACCGATATTTTACTATGACCTAACCGTCTTCTCCCATGAGCCCTCCTTTACTCTTTCCTAACCCTAACCAAGCCACCCCCCCCCCCCATGCCGCAATCTCCCCCATACTTATTCCTAAAGCTAGCTATATTCTCACACCATCTATTATGATATTTGCAGAATACATTTTAGTGTGTTTTGAAGCTTGGACCCACATCACATGAAAAATAGGTAGAGACAAACTCAATCAAAATATAAAAAGTAATTGTCAAAATGATGATGAAACTGGGGAAAGTTTTAGCAAAACTACATTTGTGGTAGCATTTTAACCATGATCAGTAGTATAATAGATTTTAGAATGTTTTAGGCTACTTTCACATTAGGACGTTGCGGTTTGATGCGACGTTGGCACATACATGGCAGATAAAATTCAATGTTGAAAAATGTAAAGTCATGCATTTTGGTCGTACCAATGGTCTAGCACCATACAAAATAAATGGGATACAGTTGGGAACATCAAACTTGGAGAAGGACTTAGGAGTACTCATCGACAACAAGTTAAATAATCGTACTCAATGCCAAGCCGCTGCAGCTAAAGCTAACAAAATTTTGGGATGCATTAAAAGGGAAATAAAAACTCGAGATGCTAGCATAATATTGCCCCTGTTTAACTCTCTAGTAAGGCCACATCTGGAATATGGAATTCAGTTCTGGGCACCACATTACAAAAAAAATATTGCAGTTTTAGAGCAGGTGCAGAGACGAGCAACAAGACTGATACGTGGGATGGAAGGTCTCACTTACCAAGAAAGGTTAGATGAACTGGGTTTATTTAGTCTAGAGAAAAGACGCCTTAGAGGGGATCTAATTAACATGTATTAATACATCAGAGGGCAATATAATAGCTTGGCGGATGAGCTTTTTGTCCCTAGGCCTTCTCAAAGGACTAGAGGACATGATCTGCGCATGGAGGAAAAACGTTTTAGCCATTTATTTAGGAAAGGGTTCTTTACAGTAAGAGTGATTAAGATGTGGAATGCATTGCCACAGGAAGTTGTTATGGCAAACTCTATACCTGCATTTAAAAGGGGCTTAGATGCTTTCCTTGCGTTGAAAGACATCCATGGCTACAATTACTAGGTAATGCCTAATGATGTTGATCCAGGGATTTTATCTGATTGCCATCTGGAGTCGGGAAGGAATTTTTCCCTTTTGGGGCTAATTGGACCATGCCTTGTAAGGGTTTTTTCGCCTTCCTCTGGATCAACAGGGATATGTGAGGGAGCAGGCTGGTGTTGTACTTTATACTGGTTGAACTCGATGGACGTATGTCTTTTTTCAACCAAAATAACTATGTAACTATGTTAAAGTCGCACCGCAAAGTAACTACGCACGCGGCCAAAAAGTCGCAACGCAGCATTACAACCGCATACAGCATGTACAGTAGAAAATACAGGCAATGAAGAGTATGTCGCCAAGTGTTACTGAGCATGTGCAAACAGTCTAACGCAGCTAAAAACGTGTATAACGCACAGCATGCAGCACTTTCATTTAATGTGCAGCGTTATGCTGGATACACACGGTGCGTTCGTGCACTCGATTTTCCCGTCGATTCCCGTTGATTCGTTTATTTCCAACATGTCTGATTTGGATTTCGATGGATCGTTAGGTCGATTCGCATGCAAAGTATGCCGAATCGACCTAACGATCCATCGAAATCCAAATCGGACATGTTGGAAATAAACGAATCGACGGGAATCAACGGGAAAATCGAGTGCACGAACGCACCGTGTGTATCCAGCATTAGACACCAACACAACGTCTGCACTGTGAACAGGCCATTGATTTTTCATTGCTGTGAGTTATTCTGTGTTACATGTTGTTTTAACGTGCAACTTTAACGTCGCACTGTGAAAGAGCCCTTAGGGTTGATGCCTATGTCTTGTATATTCTTTTTAGTGACAAACTTAATCAAAAGCAATAAAATGTTCACATATTCTGTACCAAAATAAAAGACTTGTAAAATTAACACAAAATGAGAGAATATAAAACAAAATACATATGTTGTTACCTTATGCTATGAGGGTATATTACTATTATTTTTGCAATAATTGATGGTGTACACTGTACACTGAGAAAGCAAAAAACACAACACAGAAACAGTCAACTTTATTTCCAAATACAATATTTTCAAACTACATTGTGCTAGTAATCAACCTAAATGTTGTAATAACCAGGATAGATAAGCAAATACACTTTGTGGTTTTAACTTATAGTTAGCACTGTTTATTGTAAAGCTTTAACGGATGTAAAGGGAGAAATACTGTGTTTTTCTATTTTTTCCTTATTTTCCCATTAAAATGCATAGAAAATAAGGTAGTTACTAAACAGAAATTTCACCCACTAAAATCCTAATTTGGCCTGCAAAAAATTAGATCACTTAGGCATGATAAGTAGTAATAAAGTTATTGGCAAATGAATGGGAGCAGCACTGATATGGGAAAATTGATCTGTGGCTGAAGTTAAATCTACTTTTTAAGTTTTTACTGTTTCATTGTGTATGCTCAATGGCACATTCATTGAAGTATGCCAGAGCTAAAATCTATGAACTATTGAACCTTTTTATCTTTTTCCTGCTCTCAGAAGACAGTTTCTGCCAGGAAAGTGTTTTATGGCTGTAATCCCTTATCAGTGAGGGTTATGCTATATTCCAACCTGGTCCCAACTCAGAAACTGTCACTTGCAGCATACCTGATTTTTAACTCTTTCAGGCAGAGAAATAAAAAGAAGGACCTGCTAGAAAAGTGTTTTATAGTTGTCATTTCTTATCAGTGAGGGTCACACTGTAGTCTGACCCAGTCCTGACTAAGACAGGAACTGCCACTTACATACCTGATGTTTAACTCTTTCAGGCAGAGAAAGAAAAAAAAGAACACCGCATTGTTACTTGTGTGCTTGGCACTGTACATACACGTCTATTTCATCATGTCACATGTCACCTTCTGTATCCTTTAAGGAAAAAACTGATAGTAGATATTCAATATCATGATAAAGTTATACACTAGGCTTTGCTTTTCTTTACATGTGATGTACAGAAATACTTTACAGTATCTAACCTGAACACCTTAATTTCTAAGCCAATTATGCTAAACACCAGCATAAACGTTTACTGTCTGTGCTACTGCTTTGCACTACATTCTACAATGTGCCAGGAGCCTTAACAGCAAACTGACATGATCCTAGTCCTAACCATACTGAAAAATAGATATGAGCGAGATTTTGCACAATGAGAAGAAAACACCAAGAGCCCAATATAGTGTAGTATGTACTGGTAATGGAAGATGTATAGAGTAATTCAAAATGTAATACTCACAAACCAGGGTTACCATTAGGCAACCACTATCAAGGTGGGTGGGGAGATTGAGAGGTGCTCAGCTTTGATGTTACTAGCAGATGCTTTTTTTACTACTATCTGTAATGCCTGAGGAAGCAGGTTTAACCTGCGAAACGCGTTGCACTTTATTTTGGAGTACTCAGTAAACGTTTTTTGAATGAAAATCTACAGTCGTGTGTTCTGCTTGGAGGAGGTAATTCCACCACTGCCTCCTCTATTACCAAATTAGTTTTTAAGCTCATTTAGTCCCTTTTATCCTTTTGGCGCCTCTGTTATATTATTGCGAGATTTTGAACAAGATCAATTTAACAGTGAAATTGCATTTTCTACTAAAACAAAATCTAAATGAAATTTGACTAGATTATTTTTTAATGTGCCTTATTCATTTGGCACATTGAAAGTAAAATGATGTTTTATGACCTCTTTAGCTACGTTCATCCCTTTCCCCCCTGAGATCTGGGAATTGGCACGCTCCATGCCAGCTGCTGGGTCTCTTTAAAGTAGCCTGCTACTTTAAAAAGAACTCATATTGACTACAGAGGTCTCCAAATTCATTCACCTTTTAAAATGGTAGTTGCTTCCGGTCAGTGCTGCAATGTTGCCCGAGAGATCGGGTACTATTGATCCCCAGGGTGTGACATGCCTCATATGTGTGTACGAAGCTTTACTTTATACCCCACATCAAGCGAATGCTTTCAGCAGCAGTGTTAAATGCCATGAGAGTGCTACACAGGTGATTACTGCTACATATAAGCCATTAATGTCAACATATGCCTAAACCCACAACACATGCACAACACACAGTCATATATAATCACAATTTTGCATTAAGTTGATAGGGGATTTTTTTTTAAGTTCGGGTTTTGGTGGAATAATTTCTTAAATCTCAAGGTAAGCATCTGACCATGGCAAAAATGAGATCATTCACTTCCCCGTGATTGGTTTTACAATATACAAAATGGAGCAGAGTCTGCATACAGGTATGTAGTGGGGCAGTTTTCTTTCTGATGCAGCAGCAACAACTTGGAACTTGATGCTCTTAAAGGAGTCTTGAGGGCAAATCGAGTAAAATGAGTGGTACTTACCAGGGGCTTCCTCCAGCCCCAAGCTCCCAGGACCTCCCTCACTGCAGCTCTGCCCGCAGCCGTTCGCCGGAGCTCCGACCCGGTCCCCGGCGATGATGTCAGAGCGACCTGGAGGTTGCTCTGTACTGCACCTGCGCGATCGGCGCTGTCAATCACAGTGTTAACCACAAGAGAATGTAGGGCTGGGCTGAGGCAGAGGAATCAACATAACAAAAGAAGATGGCAAGATAGAGGATATTGGCGTGGGAACAGTTTTTTTTTTTTTTACCAGGTACAGGTAAGTATTTCTGGTTAACAGAGGACTTTATTCATTGTGTTTTTATTTCATTTAACCGTTTGTGGAAATGGGTAAGGGGTATCTTGTACCCCATACTGATTTCTCCTGGGGGGGCATCTGGGCCTCCCAGATGCCACCTTGAAACCCCCCCCCCCCCCGGGGAGTCATTGCCCCACCTCCTCGTAGGGCACTGGAGGGGGAGGGGAAGGCTTGGCCGTCCCTCTCCCCCAGAGCCCCCATTGTAATGATCTGCTCAGCTGGCTGCACAGGCAGACAGCTGTTTGACCATTCCTTGACTCTGTGGGGTGCAGGTCTCTGGATAAGAGACCTGTCTTTGCTTTGCAAGCTTCAGACCTGCTCTGCTGAGGAATTTGCATATACTGATTATGCAAATTCCCTAGTCGCCTCCTTTGAAGGCTTGCAGCATAAATACCATGTGATCCCACAGTCCTTTGCTAGTCATCATGGTTTGTTACTGTTGAAACACTCCTGGAGTGTCAGCCTTGCTATTGTTTGCTAAAGATTATCTTAGAGTATTCCTGGGGACTGCATTAGGCATCCCTCTAGTATAGTCAGGTTGTATTATTTGTATTGCCTGTTCTGTCTTCTGTTTGTCCTTGCGATTGCACCAGCGGTTGGCGATGGTGAATCGTTTGCTCCAGAACCTGGATCACACTTGCTCTGGCGGAAAGAGCAGTGGATCCTACTAAGCTCTGTTTCTGTACTTGGATCACGCTTGCTCTGGCAGAAAGAGCAGTGGATTCTGCTAGCCTGTTTCTGTACTTGGATCACACTTGCTCTGGCGGAAAGAGCAGTAGATCCTGCTAGTCTGTTTCTGTACTTGGATCACACTTGCTCTGGCGGAAAGAGCAGTGGATCCTGCTAGCCTGTTTCTGTGCTTGGGTCACACTTGCTCTGGGGAAAAGAGCAGTGGATCCTGCTAACTCTGTTTCCCTACTTGGTTCACACTCGCTCTGGTGGAAAGAGCAGTGGATCCTTCCTGTTCTGTCCCTGAACCTAGCTTGCACTCGCTCTGGCGGAAGAGCGGTGGATCTTATCTGACCTATTCCTGTTTCTGTTCGTTTGTCTGTCTGGATCGCACTCACTCTAGTGGTAGCAGCGGTGGTTCCTTTTGAACTTTGCCTGGGAGTGTAGGCCAGAGCTGCGGTTGCTGCTGGCTGCTCCTTCTCTCTGTCTTGTCTGATACGAACGCTTGCTGTAGGCTCGGTGGGGTAACTGTTAAGCAAGCGTTCGCGTTCTCTATTTCGTGTTTGTGTGGCGTTGGTTAGTTAGGGTGGCGTGCTTGTCTCTGTTGCGCTTATCGTGAGAAGACCACGCTGTAAACGCGTTCGCTGTTGCGAATGAGTGCGGTGTTCACGTTTAGCTAGCGTTTGGTATTTTCCTTATCTCCTAATTGTTGTTTGCTGTGCCTTTGCTACTCTCGTGCGCTGTCTTGCTCAAGCCTTGTGTCACTTCTGGCAATCGGCTCTATCGCGATTGCGTTCCTATATTGTTTCTGCTGTTGTGTGTGCACCATCGCGGGTTGGCGACTAGATTGGTGCACATACATACATTCTGTCCCTGTGCTCATTCTCATTCGCAATCGCTTCTCTTGTGATTGCGTTCTCACTTGGTTTCCGCTGTTGTGTGTTCGCCGTCGCAGGTTGGCGACGATATTGGTGGACATACATACACCCCTTCTCTGTGCTTATTCAGTCTTGTGTCGCTGTTAGCAATCGCCATCTCTTGCGATTGCTTTCTCACCTGATCTTCACAGTTGTGTGTTCATCGTCGCTGGATGGCGACTAGATTGGTGGACACACATACACCCTGTCGCTGTGCTCTCTCTCTTTAAGGGCTATCTTGCCCTGCATTGCTTCTCCTCGTACAATTCCTATCTGACATCTGTGGCTGTGCAGAGGATCTGTTCCTCTGCACTCCACGGCTCCATCTGCCGGCAGGAATTCCCCTCTACAGGTGCATCGCACCTTTTGCTGGGTTCTCTCAGATTATACGCTTGTGGAGGATTTCCGCAGTGTCAGCGTGCATCCTGTGCGCTGACCACGGAAAGAATTCCACAATCATTACAGTATGACCAGCCAAACCGAAATTCCCAGTGTAGAGGGAATTTCCGATTTGTACGATTTTTGTCGAATATGGGTCCTGTATCTTTAAGAGGTTTAAGATACTGGACTCTGAAACCTGAGATGATTTTATATCAGAATGTTCCAGATTCTTGGCAAATCCTGAATTTCAGGCCACCAACATTTCCACTTGGAGTGTTCAGATTGCTTACAATCTTTTCCAAGGAGATCTGTTTGTGTGGGCTGCTGAGTATGCTAGACACAAGAATCTGAGACATAACCTATGCAGGTTTCTTGCTCATTTTGTTCTCTCATAAGCTTGGAATTCCCATGCCATGCTATTTCTATGAGATTTTTCCTGCAGTACAAGATGTTGATCAGATTGGTTTATGCAACACCTCTCAGTCATTACCATATGCTAATGAGTTGGTGCTTGCAGGCCAGTCTGCTGATTCGGCTTTTCAGCCCAAAAATCCATTGCCCATAGCAACTACAAATAAGGAAATTATTTCTGTCAAGTCTGAAATGTGTATAACCTTTGGGTGTGATGAATTCAGAGAGACTTCTCAGTCTCAGGGGTTGTTGCCCCAGGCAAAAGCATATGTGGAACCTATGATAGGCAGAATTATTTGGTAAATTAAAGGTGTAAGAAAATTTATACACATTCCTGATCACAATCCATATGAATCTTACCTTGATACAGGATTGTTCGAACCACCATTCGCTCCGTGGGAGGTTGGGGCTTTGGTGGAAGAGTTTGAGTTTGATTGGAAAGCGTTTTGCGACTTCTACATCGCAGAAAGCGAAGAGACTCTTAAAGCTTGTATAAATTCTGTGTACGCCTTGATTGATTCTGGTGAGTGTGACGAGTGTTTTGTGGATCCGGTGATGTGTGTGTGGCAGACGATTTTGGATGAATTGCACACACACCCACTTGGCTGGGGCTCTGCATTCTGGCTATCCCAGCCTGCACGGGAGACGAGGGGTTAAATATGCTCTGGAGGGGGGACCCTGTCATTTTTTTTAATTTCCCACTCTCTGAACATAAATTTAAAAAAAAATAGGAAAAGATGCCAGGGATCTTTATACAGTCATATGGCAGCTGTATATTGATCCCTGGCCAAAGCGTTGCAGCTCTGCAGGGATTTCTAGGGACCCCCTGGAAACCTCATCATGAAATACATTGCTTTTTCTTTTGATATATGTAAATTTACGCTACTGGTAGGTTTGCTACATTAACTGTCATTTATGGCATTGAAATGTATACTTTTTTCTTTTAAAACTTTCTCAAAAACTATAAGGTCTTTTTGAAAAAAGAAATCCCTTTGTTCCCATTGTTATTTTTAACATTTGTTGTAGTTATTTTTAACATATCCTGCAAATTTGGTGTTTCTAGCATGTAAGGGGGCTTTGCTATTAACCACTAAAGTCGGTGGGTTTTTAATCACGAATACCGACTTGTGATCTCAAGTACCTCGTGATCGCAAAAAAAAAAAAAAACACTTGTGATCACAAGCTTGTGATGAGCACCACTGCTGCCTAGTACTGGAGGCTGATCTGGCTGTCTAACGTGGGGATGGGGGCTGCCTAGTAATAGAGGCTGACCTGGCTACCTAATGTGGGAAGAAAGGCTGCCTAGTACTAGAGGCTGACCTGGCTACCTAATGTGGGAAGAAAGGCTGCCTTGTACTGGGGTACATCTGGCTATCTAATGTGGGGAGGAGGCTACCTATACTGGGAGAAACCTACCTAATATTTGAGGAACACCTGGCTACCTACATGGGGGGGGGGGTACATACCTAATACTGGGGGCATATATGGCTACCAAAACTGGGGGAGACCTACTTAATACTAGGACCACATCTGCTACCTACACACTTCTGAATCACCACCTCTAGTGCTGCTGGATAATCTTGTCCCAACCCTGAGAGAATGTTTATATTAGTAGAAGACTCTGACTACTGGAACCCACCCGGATTGTTTCCCAGCAGTAGTTTCAGAATTGGAGCTCTCTGATCCGGAGACCTATACTGTGCAGCTTAACTAAACTTCAAGCATTATTCACTGATATATTTTTAAGTTCACACATTTCCTTTTTTCAGTTTGCCACACAAACAAATCTATTAGATTCTAGCTTCATATTGCTTTTTTTCTTCTTTTGTAATTTTATCTTAACTACTTTAGGACCACAGTGATTGAAATCTACGCCCTGTTTTGGTGGTTACCTGGCTGGCAGGGCGTAGATTTCAATCAGCCACTGCTGCGCTCATCCGCCGTTTTCGTTGCTCTTGCCGATCTCGCCTCTGGATCCCCGCCATGTCCCGTTGCAGCTCACTTGCTCTGCTTGCCTCTATGACTGCAGAGCCCTGTGAGCGGGTCAGGAGCCAATATCATTGGCTCCTGGCCCTGTCTTTCAATGTAAGCAAATCCCATTGGCTTACATTAAAAAACAGGGTCTGGAGCCAATGAAAGCAGCTCCTGACCAGCTCACAGGAACTCTGCCGTCATAGAAAAAGCAGAGTGGGTGGCCCAGGTTCCCAATGAGCGGCGGTGATGACAGCGGGTATGTGCAGCAATTCGTTGTTATCTGTCGGGATTCCGCTGTTTCTGTACCAGTGGTCTCTGTTCCTTAAGGGGGCAGAGACTGCTGGTACTTAAGTAGGTAATTCCAACTTTCTTTACAGTGAGTTTTGACTCTCCTGGGCAGAACTGGAACTTTGCACAGGACTAATCAAAAGTTGAAGGTTAATGATTGATACATGACTGCTCATTAAATTAATCATCTATCAGGTAATTCATTGAAATTCCAGCTTGGCCCAGGTGAATTCAACAAGAAAGTATTCCAACTACTTTTTTTGTAGCCATCTTGTCCTTTTACTAGCTTTGTCTCCCAATACATCATACATCATTGATTCCTATGCTACATATAGAGGGCCGTGTTGCAGCTGCTGTGCTGTCTCTGAGATGCCTGGGTAAGGTGAATAAGAGAAACAGCTGTTACATTACAGACTGCTTCCATGGGACAGTTTAACTGGCATAACAAATTGGTAAGTATGAGCTGTGTGTGAAATGAAGAGTCAGCCAAGGCACTACACCGTCCATAAAAGGCACCTTTAGTCAAAGCTGGGTGCAGAGATGGGAGTACAGCAGTGGGGGTGGTGAGGCATGACAGCCATTTCACTTAAATCACTTCTTCAGAGACCAACGTTACACAAGCAAAACTCCCCAACATTGTGTTCTAAAATGTGCTATCACACTTACCGGCTTATAAGCCTACAAACAAGCCACCATGGCCATTCTGGCATTTCTAGCAAAATGACTCCACCCCCAGAGTGTAGAGATGGCCCAAACCTCCGATCTTCGGTTTGCGAACTTCCGCTAAAGTTCGGTTCGCGCGAACTTTCGCGAACCGCAATAGACTTCAATGTGGAGGCGAACTTTGAAAACTAGAAACACTTATGCTGGCCAGAAAAGAGATGTAAAAGATGTTTCAAGGGGTCTAACACCTGGAGGGGGGCATGGTGGAGTGAGATAACCGCCAAAAGTCCCGGGGAAAAATCTGGATTTGTCGCAAAGCAGCTTTTTAAGGGCAGAAATCACATTGAATGCTAAATTGCAGGCCTAAAGTGCTTTAATACATCTTGCATGTGTATACATCAATCAGGGAGTGTAATTAGAGTACTGCTTCACAATGACACACCAAACTCACTGTGTAACGCACCACAAACAGCTGTTTGTGTTTTGACGGCCGTGCTGGACTGGTGCGCACCATGGCGAGATTGCTCTTCCTCAGTGATATCAGGTAATGTCTGACTGCCTTATCAACTTTCGATGGTTCTTTCTCTACCATTGATAAAGCTTACATCTATTTTTTTTAAATTACATTTTCTGCTGGCTGTTCAGTACCTGCAACGAGAATCTGTTATGGAGGGCAAATCTGCCATTGTTAGTGACCACGGGTAAAGGCCAGGGAATAAGGGTTCAATTCCAGTCCAGAGTGGGAGCTTGAGAACTGGCTACCACCACCACACATCCAAGTAAGGACCCATTTGCTGCATAAGTAATGTACCTGCCCTGACCGTGCTTTGCAGGCCAGGCATCTGTGGTCAGATGGACCCTCGACCCAGCGCTGTGTGCCAGAGATGACACCACTTGCCTTTAACGAGAATCTGTTATGGAGGGCAAGACAGCCATTCATTCAACTGTGTGAAACTTTCGATGGTACTTTCAGCAGCATGGTGACCCCGGGTAATGGCCGGGGAATCTTGGTTCGATTCCGGTCCAGAGTGGGAGCCTAACAAATGGCTACCACCACCACACAACCAAGGAAGGCAGCAGGCACGCTGTGGGCAAAGGAGCAGGAACGGCTACCAGCCATCCAGGGAAGGCAGCAGGCATGGCATGCACGTCCCGAGGTAGTGACCAAAAATAACAATACAGGAGGACTTTCGAGGCCCTGCTGTATATGACACTGATGAACTTTACTACCTGTAAAGAGAATCTGTTATGGAGGGCAAGTCTGCCATCCATTCAAGTGAAAGGTATGCACTGACTGCCAGGTACAATACAATGTGCAGTCACAGATGCAGTGAAAGGTATGCAGTGACTGGTATTACAATACAATGTGCAGCTGTCACACAGGTGCTGTTAACAGGTATGCTCTGAGTGGTATATTACACAGCGTGCGGTCACACAGGTACTGTGAACAATTATGCAATGACTGGCAGAGCCGGGACAAGGTCCTTCAGCACCCAAGGCTGATACACCAAAGTGCGCCCCTCCATCCCTCCCATCCGGCCGTCACACACTGATTTATATTGGGCTAAGAGGTGCCCCAGTGCCCCCAACCCCTTAATCTCTAGTTATCTAGCTTGCAGTCATTGCCATGTATCCCCTTTTCTTATTTATTTCTGCTTCAAACACAATGGGGAATCACAGCTGAGTGAATTGTGTGCCCTCTCCTACACTGCACCCTGAGGCTGGAGCCTCTCCTGCCTCTGCCTCGGCCCGGCCCTGATGACTGGTATTACAAATGTGCACCTGTCACACACAGACAGGTACCAGACAGGCACAGGGACACTGCGTGCACTAACATAGGTGGGTGGGTGCACTGAAGTGAACAACAGGTAGTAGTAGGTATATGCAGTGATGGGTATTACAATGTGCACCTGTCACACACAGACAGGTACCGGACAGGCACAGTGACACTGTGTGCGCTCACGTAGGTGGCTGGGTGCACAGTGAACAACAGGTAGGTATATGCAGTGGGTATTACATGTGCACCTGTCACACACACAGGTAGTAGTCACTGAATGTGCTGGGCCTGGCAGTGGCACACACAGTAGGAATTACCAAGGCTGTCTATGCAACACAATTGGGACACACACACACACACACACACACACAAAAAATAGAACACAATAACAAGATTATCTCTCAAAAGAGCTGTTGTGAGGTTCTTTTTTAGCAATAAGAATCAGCAAGGAGCAAGCTAAGAAGCCTACAAGAGCCTAACTAAGCGTTCCCTATGAGAGTCTGCAGCAGCTATCCCTTCACTAATTACTGCAGGTACACGAGTGAGTGAAAAGTCTGACGCTGCCTGCCTTTTATAAGGGGGAGTGGGGCTCCAGAAGGGAGTGTAGCCTAATTAGCCACAATGTGCCTGCTGACTGTGGTGTAGCTGCAAGTCTACTGCCCCATTTGCTCACTCCGTAGGACCTCTTGGAATTTGTGTCATGACCTACAAGCACCCCTGGCACTGCATCACAACTGCATTCCTCTTCTTGCACAAGCGCAGCCGTACTGCCCCTGCATGAGTAAGGCTCTTTTTCACCTTTAGCTTTTGCATTGGGTTCACTTTAATGAGCAGCTAGAGGCTTTGTTTTGGTCCAGGTCCCTGGAAATTCCTTCACAAGGGGAGTGGAGATCCTTTTGCCTGTAGAAAGGGGGAGACTGGGAGCACAATACTGCAGTAATAGTCCTAAAAGGCGCCCGTACCCCACACGGCTCATAAACAAGATTTCCCCCTGAGTGAGTCCTCATTGGAGGCAAGATACCTCTTTTCATTTACTGTAAAGAAACTGTAGCTCCTACCATTATAGCTTAATTGGGCGCCTCCCCAATTTTTCAAACCAGATAGAGGCCTTGATTGGCTAAATTAAGTCCTCACCTTGGTCAATGGAGATTTGCGTATTAGGAGAATTATTTGCTAATCACTACTGAAGTACTAATGGAACTAACATATAAGCTTGATAAATACTACCTTTAGTGTCTCTGCTGTACTCTCAAAGCAGAGATTCCTGTGACCTTGGTGACGTAGAAGAAGCTCAACTCAGATTAGATCATTCACCAGGACAACCTATTCAGAGGCGACGTGCAGCCATTCCACTGTATTATGGTAACATTAGGGGGGAAAAAATGCTTTGCTACTATTTTTACTAAAAATCTCCCTCATCCTGTGCTTAATTTAATAGGTTTATTTCTTGAAATGAATCCTCTTCATCAAACCTGCGATCCTTGAAAATCTTTGCAACCTGCCTGTGTGGATAATGAATTGATTTGTAATGTAAATTACATAGAGCACCCCTCCCATTCAGCATTTGTGTGCGAGTGTGTTTAATCTAGAACGTTTAAGTCTCAAAATGAGCTTCTCCATCAAAAGTCTCAATTCCATTTACATTTCTTGCATACGAGTCAATTTGTGTCTGACCCAGCTTATAAATCACTGCCAAGCACTGCTGTATCTGTAAAAGTCTGCACTTTTTTTCCCCCTTCCCTCCTCCCCCCTTCCCCCATATCCATACGATACATTGAAAAGCTAATTTCAACCTCCATTTGAACACATTAAAAATAAATAAATAAAGATTTAAAGGAACGTATGGCATGATGACCAATGGTAGACAAGCTCGCTATCTTTCCAGGTTTAACAGCTTCTGTGCCAGTCAGCTTCAAGGAAAAAAGCTTTTTAGAGCTTTGAAAAATAAGTGTGCAGTTTTCATGTGACCAAGCCATATACAAAACGAATATTCATTTGTGCAGAGGAGAAAATGCTTTGATACAGATCAAGAGGAAGGAAAACCGGAACAAAATGTGTTGCAGCTGACTAGACCAATCAATCAATCTCAATCAATCAATCAGGTGTATCTATAAAATGCAGCAAGGACTCTAACTGGTTGCTCTGGGCAACTCATATACTTTTGCTTACGTTTTCTTCTCACCTGGATTTGCTCTGAGCCTTGCTTGATAAAATAAAAAAGTGAAGGCACTTGATGAAACCCATAGTAGTAGTATGATCGATTGTTGGCCGAGATAAATCCCAAGCATGATAAATGGGCATAGCAAATTAAAGTTTGTTTTTCGTTTAGCTTTCCTTGTTTTTTTTTCAGAAAACAATCCTTTACACATCTTTAAAAGGCATACATTTAAAATGGGAGGGGATTTAGACGCTAGAGATAGCCACAAGTAAAATATCCATTAATGACCAATGTTCTACCAATATTCTACTACTACTATGGACCAGTGAGTAATTCTGATTAGCGATGGTCGGAAATTGCGATTTCCAATGTCACGGAAATTCTGATTTCTGCCAATACCGAATATCGATTCTGCAGTTTTTTGTCATTTTTTGCATTCTCTGATTGGCCAAATACTTCCAAGCCTCTGAAGTATTGGACCAATCAGAGAATGCAGAATTTTAGCACGGTAACCGGAATACCATGGAAATTATAGGCCAGTCACAAGACTCAGGAATACTCATTAGTATTCTTGTGACTGGTCTAAAATTACCGCAGCAATCCGATTTTTGTGAAAAAATTCTACATTATCTGATTGCTCCAATGCTTCCCAGTTCTGTGATTGGGCTAAAATTACCGAGTTGATTTAAATGTGATTTCTGTGGAATTCCATTTTCCGATCAGATATGCGGAAATTTCAGTTTTGCAGAATCCGAATAGCAGCCCTAATTCTGATAGTAGAATATTGGTAATCTTTATTGATATTTTATGGTGGCCTAACTTAACATTACTCTCACATGAAGCCTCCCTCTTGAGGCATAGTCCAAACTGCCCCCCTCCCCGCTGATGCGTAACCCTAATTGCCTCCTCTGCTGATGCCTAACCCTAAACAAACCCCCCTCTTTTAGCCGGCAATGTCTAACCCAAACTGACCCCTCACTCAGCTGATGCATAACCATAACCAATTCCCACACTGCTGCCTTACCCTAACTGACTAACCGATCCCACCTCTTGATGCCTAGCCAACTCTCCACATGATGCTGGACCCTACCTGACCTCCTGCTGTGGATACCAATGACTGATACTAACCTACTACCACCACCACCACAATCACCATCACCACAATCTACACCAATATAGCCACCACCTTTGCCACTAAATACTCCCTCCCTTACGCTAATTAACGGAAACTAAAGCCTAATCCTGATATTTATTGGCATCCAAGTTGCCCCTAGGCACAGAGATAACTGCAATTAACTGCTCTTTAAGCAGTGCTCATTTTAACATGCCACGGATGGCACCTAAACTAACTGCTTCACTTAAAAGTACATGTCATATGTCAGATGAGGATCTGCAGCAAACACCCGAGGCCATATGCAATTCAAGGTGGTAAGAGGCTCAAAACATGGGTACTTGTTATCACCTCACAACGCTCGGGATTTACCAGCAAATTTAATTGCCAGTTTCACCTGAGCGATGTTGTAGCGTTAAGAGCATAATGCAAATACTAGGTGGCCAATGAGCATAACTCAGGAGAACACTAGATGGTAAAATATTCTCATTGGCCACCTATAGTGGATGACTAGGGAGGCCCAGGAGGACCTTCAAAGATACTTCTGCTGGGGCTCCCAGTAAGAAGAAGATGTTTGACAGCAGCGGAGGAGGTCACATTTTTTTTTTTTACTATTAAATAGATAAGGAATCAGAACTGACTCCTTTTAACCTATTTAATTCCTGGGCATCTGGGGTTTCCTGAGTAAAGGAGGCTCCCAGATGCCAATAGCAGCCAATGGGACATAGGCGATAGGATGTTTCACCTGCTCAGAACAGGTGAGAAATTTACACCTGGTGCAGGCAAAAAGGGCGCATGCGGCAAGTGGACTAATTGGGCGCTGCCATAGGTGCCAATACAAAATAACGATCTTTGGGCGCCAGAGCAGAAATTTGGACACCCGATATGTAGCAGGAGCTGATACATAGCCCACTATATATCAGGCATTGGGTCACCCAAATCCCACTATTCTGTATTGGTTGTATTGGCGACGCCCATAAGTCCACTTGCTGCGTGCAAACTTTCTACCTGCTCCACTCCCCCGTGCCTCTCTCCCTTGCCAAGAGCTCCATCATCCTCCCGCAGAGTCTATCCCCGCAGCAGACCTCAGGCAGCCACCTTCATCCCTCCATCTGTCCGGCTCACGGGGCTGATGTAGACAGACAGGAAGGGAGTTTTCTCCTAGGACATATTTTTTTCAACTTCTTTTTATTACAAAAAATATTTTGAGTATTTATTCACTTCCTGGTGGTTTAAAGGGCATTTTATTGACAAGGTGTAAAAATACCACGTAGGAGAAAACTATGGAGAACATTTTAATTGCATATGGGCCCTCGTGTTTTCTACTGCAAATATTTCCATGAAGAGGCATGCTTGGGTTAATTATGAACTTTACGAACATCAAGTTACTAGTTTTAAATATAAATTGCATAGGAAGTACCCTAAAAAATGTACTGGTGTTATTTCTGGTCAAGTGCCTTCTATCCCTGAATTTCCTGTTTAGGAATCCCACACATGACATTATAGTTGCCAAACTGGTCCTGGTTGGACTGGAAGTAGAACACTGATAACACAGGTGAAAAGTTGAAGCCCATTTCCAAGACTTTTTTTTGTTTTTATCAATTATCCTGTTAGTCAAAATTGTGCCGAGATTTCAGAAAAAACATCTTTGAAAAAATGTAGTACTACCACTGCCTGAGGCAACACTGAGTTGCCTTCCGTGGAATAGATCAGCCCTTCCTTTTTTGATGAATCAGCTGCTATTCTACCTGACACTAATTTTTTTTTTTGCGCTGGAAACATAGAGCTGACTCTGGTCGACGGATTAATACGAAAGAACCAATAAATACACCTATACATCAGAGGAGAAAACGATGAGATCTGACCAGACTTAAATCATTTTTCCATAATTCAGATCAACAGAACGGTCGACAAAATTATTGTTCATCACCGATTGGTACAATTAACGGTACCCCGATCCATTCAACTGTATGCTCAATCATTTGGGAAATTGTAGCCATAAGGGATACCTTATAGCTAAGTTCACAGTGGGTGTTGCATTCCCTGTAACAGCGGGAATGAAGCGCAACAGGTTAGCGGCACTGCACGTTGCGTCGTGTATAGTGAAGAATACAATGTCATTATACTGCAATGCACCTGCTGCACTGTTAATGTCTCGTAGGTGGTGCAATGCCGGGGTGCGCAACTACACTTCATTGCTCCCCCTAGCAAAACTTTGATGAGGCCCCTTCTTTTGCTGCCCCTTCGTGTCCTTCACGGCCTTGAATCCCATCTCATATAAACAAGTGTGGCTATCATGATTTTCACATCCATAACAAGTGTAGCCACAAAAACACCTGATCTGAAGTATAGTCATCTGTATTGGAGGAAGGAAAGGTTAGTAGTTGTGCCTCCACCCCCACACACACACACACTGCTCTGCGTCTCCCTGTGTAGAGGCTTCTCCCCTCTGGTTACTCCCCTGGTGCGAAGCCATGTTACACAGCACCCCCCTATAAACCTAGCCTGAGTGAGACCTGCACAGATGCCAGATTCTCAAACGAGATGACCTCAAATAGCCACCTCGGCTGACTTCACTTTAGCATGTGTATGAGGCTTTAAGAACAGCCCACACCATGATCTGATACTGTGTGCTTTCAAAGGTATCCATAGAAGACTTTATGAAGCCGCGGCCAATATTTATCCATTTACTGTGTACTCTGCAGCTTGGCTACACGTTACCCAGAAAAGACGTTACACAGGTGAACGGTTTTGTGATTTCACACCTGTAATATGAGACAATCGCCACTGACACACTCCAGACTGAAAGCAGCAAATTCCTGGCACGCAGCATGTTCTTCTGATTCAGAAACGAATAATAATAATAGTAATCATAATCATAATAATAAAAATTTCCATGTGCTCAGCAACTCTAAAACGGCGTCCCCTGTATGGGCTTGTAAGAGCCAAGATTTCAAGGACTTGCTAAAATGACCCTATTTAGGAGTCTTTATCGCGTTTGATTTTATTGAAACCGAATTAACTTTTTATTAAGATTAAATGTGAGTGACATTGCATGGGAAGGAGCCAGATAGAGAGCTGGCAGTTGCTGTGAAGTAGATTCCCATAAACCCCTTCCAACAGCGATCATTCATGATTTGCAGAAATATATCTGCAATACACTGCCCATATGCAGGGTCCTATAATGGCTCTGATTAGTTTTAATTAGGTCACTTACATTTCTAATAACAGACAAGAGTCCAGGTTGTTTTAAAATGCCATTTTTTTGCTCCAAAATGTATCTGCTTTGCAAACATTGTATCCACGTCAGTATTAAATATACACTATGCTGAAGTTCATTTCTATTACAAAACTATATTCCACTGTAAATGTTTAACTATTATAACTGCTGTATATCCACCCAGGCAATAGGAAATTGCTTCCAATGAGGCCAGTAACTGGTCAAGTGGCCAAGGATTTTTAGGTTTAATGTACAGAATAACTGAGTTTTATGTGGTGTGTGTGTGGTGAATTCCGTTATCCTTTATTTTCCAGGCAGGCTGGAAAATAAACGTTAAAATGTGGTGGAACCCGGATGTTGGAAAATGCAGAAAAAAATATTCTTTATTTATATGGTGCCAACATTTTCTGTGGCGTGGTACACAGTACAAAACAAAAAGTAGGGAACATAATGTACGATATTGTTGATTGGTTTGAGACATCACCAATTTATTTATTGTATTTATAAAGCGCCAACGTATTACGCAGCTGGTGCATGTTCATATGATAAATTACATCAAAATAAGAATTCCTAGGAGGAGGTCCCTGCCCTTTGCGAGATTACAATCTAGAGCACAGTTCCCCAACCCTGTCCTCAAGGCCCACCAACAGTGCATGTTTTGCAGGATACCACGCATACCACAAACATTTACAGGTGGGGTAATTAGTGTCTCACCAGAGCTCATTAACTACCTCTGTGGATTTCCACAAAACATGCACTGTTGGTGGGCCTTAAGGACAGGGTTGGGGAACACTGATCTAGAGGTTAATGGGGTTGAGACATTAGGGAAAGAGACACAGGGGTTAGCATATGAGGCAGTAAACCTCCAATGGTAACTGTAGCAAATGATAGGCCTCGTTCACATCTGCTGCGCTGAAAAACGTGTTAAAGCGCATGGTAAAAAACGCATGCGCTTGTGCGCGCTTTAGTCCGCGTTTCTGTGCGTTGCGCTGCGCTTCTTTAAAGCACGTTTTGCTTACTGTAGCAGCAGCAGTTGTCAATAAAACTTTGTTTTTGTATGTAAATGTATTTTTTTCTCCAATTAGGGGTAAAAAACGCATGCGCTTCTATGCGCTTGTACGCGCTTCTATGCGCTAAAAAAGCGGACCCATTCACTTGCATTGCTGTGCGCTTTCCAGCTCAACGCACAGAAATGCCTGCAACACTACGTTTCTGTAACGCTGCTCAGCGCAGCGCATAGATGTGAACCAGCTACATTTAGTTACATGGAAAAATCAATACCTTGCTGAACGCACAGGGCAGTGCGCTGTGGAAAGCGCACAGAAACGGCCCTGATGTGAACGAGGCCGTAGTCTTGTTTGAGCAGGTGTGTTTTGAGAAAATGCTTGAAGTCGTTTTCAGACGGGCAACCAACGTTATGAGAGTGCTGTGGTGCGATGAGCAGATCGCACCGCAATGCTAAAAATAGCCTTTGGGGATTACCACAGCAATGCGTGGTATTCTCCTTTCTGGCTGTAGGCCAAGCAGGAAGTGAGGCTCTCTAGCGCTCACTTCCTGTGGCGGAAATTAAAATTGCGCAGAAGTGTACTTAAAAAATGTGCTTTTGCGCATGCACACCATGCACACCACGCAAAAATGCACGCCTTTCCTCGTCGTGGATTTTGCTGCCCGGTGAGGCAGAGCTTTGAGCTGCAGCTCTGCCTCCATTTGCATCAATCCACAGTGGATCTCAGCCTCTCACCCGCCCCTCTCAGTGAAAGAAGACTGAGAGGAGTGGGGAAAGGCAGCAATCAGCGGGGAATGATGCGAGGAGAGGCAGAGCTACTGCAGAAAGCTCTGCCTCCATCAGGAAGCACATTTGGGGGTGATAAAATCCTCGTTCTGCTGCGGCAATGTGGTGTTTTATGTCTGGCAATGATTCTTAAAGGACTTACGAGCTAAAATTATAAAAAAAGTTAAATACCTTTTTAAATCCTTTATGTATGGAGGACGCCATCGGCGCTCTCCCATTCATTCAGCCTTGTCCCGGTTCAATAGCCCCCCCTCCCCGGTCGGGTCCCGACCCCTCTGAACAAGTCGGGTTAAAATTCCCCGGTTAATATGGCCGCCACAGATGGCCACGGCTGCACAGTCTGCATAGACGCGATTGCGGCTGCGCAGCTCTAGGGCCTCCTCCCGCTGCATCATCAATCCATGACTGATCAATGACGCGGCGGGAGGAGGCCCTAGAGCTGCGCAGCCGCAATCGCGTCTATGCGGACTGCGCAGCCGTGGCCATCTGTGGTGGCCATAATGAGGGGGGAATTTTAACCCGACCCGTTCGGTGGGGTCGGGAGCCAACCGGGGAGGGGGCTCTTGAAGTGGGGGCAAGGCAGAATGAATTGGAGGGGGTCGATGGCATCCTCCATACATAAAGAATTTAAAACGGTATTTAGCTTTTTTTTCTAATTTGAGCTCGTAAGTGTAACAAACGTGGGAGAAGCAGTTGCGGTGAACAGCGCTACCACCGCAGCTTCCTCCAGCTCTCTGCCTAGCAATCTATCAGTGCCTCGGGCATCTAGCACGCCAAGGACAGGTTTGTCAGCTGCACATAAGGTTGCCTTATCGCGGTTGGCTGACGTCAGAGCAGACACTCACCGCTCCTCATTGGCTGAGAGGAGTAGGCGTGACGGAGGGGTCTCCATTGCTTCATAAGCCAAGCTGAATCACTCGCAACTTGTCTGCTGTTGCGAATACTTGGTGTTAGTGCTCAGACCTTAGATAGTGCCGGTGTGCTTTGATCCGGGAGGAAACCGGGGATTTCACACAAGATAGGAATTGTTTGATAGCTATAAAGATTATTCATTACTGTGTTATTATCTGCGCATGACTCTGGCTCGTTCTGACTACTCTTGCCTGTTTAAACCTTCCTGTCTCTGCCTTCCGATTTTGTACTGCATCTGTCTGTCTGTTGCCAACCCGATTAGTCTGACCACTCTACTCTCACCAGAGGGCCCTTGACTCTGGTAAAGGGGCGCTGTACTGTTAGTACCCACCAGCTCCTCTGGTGAGGTATAGCTAAACCTATCAGTACTACTGTTGCACCAATTACTATACTTGCTATTGCTGTCACATCAGCTGTCTGATATACCTGCATTATAGGTGATTCTGCAGATCACCATATAATCAGGTATATATCTGCATTATAGGTGATACTGCAGATCACCTAATAATCAGATCTCTGTTTCTTGCTGACACAAATCGTTACCGTAAGTCCTAGAATAAAAGGTGAAAACTCATTTTTAAAGTGGCTTCAGGGTCTCTTTAAGTGCAGTTTGGAGTGATTCATTGGCAATGAAAGTGTTAATTGTACAGGCCTATAGATGATAATAATAATAATAAATAATAATAAATGGACTGGGTATATACAAGGACATGTTTAGGGCATAAAACAAAAATGTGAAAGTTGGATAAATAATGATCACATTGTCACAGAGGTTTTACACTGGAGGTAGGAAGATCTGAAAAGTTGAAAATTTCCAGCATCCTGGTTAATTTCTGCAAAAGAACACAAGGTCGCAGAAATCACTTTTCTTTAAAACTATTGAATTGATATTTCCCATGTGCCCCTGCTTTGCTTTTACCACTAACATGGCCTCAACTCAACTATTTTATCAGAGATAATCAATTACTGTCCCCTCTGGGCTTATGGTAATTACTATTATAACAATATATAAACAAGACATAGGGCCATACGCAATTCTCTTTTTCACCTGAGTTTTCTCCTAGGATATATTGTTTCATCTTCTATTTAAAATAACTGTTTAGCAATTTGCAATTGAAAAAGTACCAAAAAGTAGGTGAAAATGTACCGTCAAAATTATTTTCAGTATTTTCTTGCAGGTAGTTTAAAAAGCATTTTATTTACAAGTTGTGAAAACCTAGGAGAAAACTCAGGTGAAAAGGTTAATTGCATATTGGCCATAATCTTGTGTGGCCAGAATTAGAGACAAAGGGCCATATGCAATTCACATTTTCACCTGAGTTATCTCCTAGGAGATCATTTTTCATTTTTGATTTAAAATAACTTTTCTAGCACTTTTCAGCTAAAAAAAAGTACCAAAAAATAATGAAACGGTACTACAATTGTACTTTTACACCTACGTTATTTTACTTTTTTAATTGCAGAGTGCTGAAAAGTTATTCTAAATAGAAGATGAAAAATGTTCTCCTAGGAGTAAACTCAGGAGAAAAAGTTAATTGCATATGGGCTAATGCTCATTGTATGCTCTCTGACTTATCCCGCTCTCTTTCCTCTTTCTCTCTCACTGGCCCATATGCAATTAACCTTTTCTCCTGAGTTTTCTCCTAGGAGAAAATTTTTCATCTTGTATTTAAAATAACTTTTCAGCATTTTGGAATGGAAAAAGTACGAAAATGTAGTTGAAAAACTACTATCAATATTATGTTGAGTACTTTCTTGCTTGCTGAGAATTTAAAATGCATTTTATTTACAAGTTGTAAAAATATCACCAAGGAGAAAACGCAGGTGAAAAAGTGAATTGTATATGGACCACTGTCTCAGCGTGCGCTCGCAGTCGCCTAGCACCCAACTTGGGCACCACCATAGGCGTAATGTTATTACGTCTATCACGATACATGTAATATTATGTGTATAGCAGCACAGCAGAATTTTCAGTGTAGTTTGGGTGCCGGCAATAGCCGGACTCCAACTGATGTGTCCCTCCATGTTACTACGACTCATATGGGGAATAGTATTTCAGCCGCAGCACCGTGAGCCCATCATTCGGTTCACCCTGAGCCCAATAGCCGGGGCAATGTAATAATACCTACTTCCCCTCCCAGACCACATTGTATAGACAGATGAATGGCAGGAGAGGAAAAACAAAAGAATAAACATTTCTATATCATATCTGCACATACTGTACATGCAGTGGCTTTTCAGTAAAAGATGTTGTATGAAGAGTATCATAACTTCAATGTACATCACCATCAAGTTCAACTGTTGAATCCATTTACTTTGAGTTTAAGTTTTAAGTTATAAAAAAAGTTAATCCACCTGAAAGCTGCTTTTTTTTTTTTTTTTTTTTAAATAGAGATCTACTTTAGTCGCATCTATGCCAAAGTGGAAAAAAATCTACATAATATTCAAACAGTATATATGTTAAATTAGTAAATTATTATTCATAGAAAAATATTATAGCCAAATATTTCATTTTCGGGACTCAACATGCTGATTTGATTTGCAATTAAGCAATAAACACTGTTGTACTAAAGAAAAAGGATACTTTTACACTAGCATGTTGGGTTGTAACAGACATTTTTTTGCGCACTGTAAAGGTGCCCATACACTCGTCAGATTGGCAGCAGATAGATAAGAAATGCATCTGATGATCTATCTGATGCGTTTTTAGAACATTTTTTACCAGGAAAGAATTCCAATAGATTTCAGTTTGAAATCTATTGAAATTCGATCTGATGGCATTTTTTTGCCATCAGATTTCCATTAAGGCCAATGCAAACTGATAAGCAATCTCATCAGATCGACCTAAATTTTCCATCCTGCCTGGTCGATGGAAATCCATCGAAATCGATCGAAATCGGCCATCGATCGGTCGATTGGCCAACCAATTTTCAAACGATCAATCGATCGATCGATCGGGATCGATCGATCGGCCAGAAAATCGGCTGAGTGTATGGGCCCCTTAACACGTTGAAATGCAAAGGCTGTGAACAGCTTACACGATGAGATGCAACAGATTCCATTGTTACAATGCAGAACATACAGCATGTTCCTAGAATGAGACACATGATGCACACAATGTCAGTCAAGAAAGGTACACATTGGCCAATTTCTTTTCTGCATGAATTACATCGCAACATACCACTGCAATGCACAAGTATCATTGCAACGTGAGGCCATGATGTTCCTATGGCGATTTCACATTAAGTGCATGGTGTGCATTTACCGGGAAATGTGGGCATTTACAGTGGCATCCAAGCAAACTTTTATTAAACTGTATGCTTCACAATATGTGTGCACCATAAGTCTAATGCGCAGTGTAAATTTCCGGCAATGTTGCATTACAATTGTATTGCAATGCAATGTGCACAGTGCGAAAGGCCCCTTAGTATTTATTGCAATGCAATGCAAGCAATGTCGAAGTGTGAAACTAGCCTTAAGGTGCGTTAACACTTTTGATGGAAACCGCCCATCATAAATCAGAACCTGATACCCTTGGGTAACATCGCTGGGCCGGGCTGCACACATGCATGTCGACTGTGTAGCTGACAATGCGCTGTGTTGCTATGTGGGGGGACAATGAGCAGTATGTGTGTGATGTCATGTGGTGGGTGGGGAAGTGGCGTGAACAATGGGATTGGTGGGGGATCAGTGTTGCTGGGGTTGAGTAGATCCTCTGTGTGGATCGCTCATGGGTTAGCAGCTGCCGTGCAAACGCCTGATTATCAGCTGAGGCAGTCAGGCTGCTATAACCACACCTTATTATGAGGCGGTCGTTCTCGGCTGCCTCAGCCGACTTAAAGAGGATCTTCAGTGAAAATAACGTAATGAAAAAAAAGTGCTTAAAGCGGAATACAACCCTGCATTTCAACTTTGCTCTAAAACATTATTTACAGCATATTATATGCAAAAAGCATTTTTTTTTTACTAGACCAGCATTGGAAGGGTTAAACACAGAGGTTTAAAGTTCTTTGGAGAGATATGCAGAAGTTCAGATTGTTACATTCTATTTAGTTAAATGTATCTATTGAGAAATGTTACACACTCTTTGGCTGTCCTCCAGCTCCTTCTCAGTCAGAGAGATGAGTCACATGCCACACTTAGATACATTTATGTAAACAAAGTGTATCTATGTCAGCTTCGGATGCGTCTGCAGAAATCTCCAGGAACTTTAAAGCCCTGTGTAACCCTTCCAATGCTGGTCTAGTAAAAAAAAATGCTGGTTGCATATAATATACTGTAAATAATGTTTTAGAGCAAAGTTGAAATGCAGGGTTATATTCCGCTTTAATTTTTTACAATAATTATGTATAAATGATTTAGTCAGTGTTTGTTCATTGTAAAATATTTCATCACCCTGATTTACATTCTGGCATTTATCACATGGTGACATTTTTACTGCTGGCAGGTTATGTCTGTGGAAGGAGATGATGCATTTTTGGCTGTTGGAAACAGCTGTTATTTCCCACAATGCAACAAGGCTCCCACAGTGTAATATCAGCACCCTGGTGCTAACATTACACTGTGGGAGAGGTTTCACCACAATATCAGCCAAACAGAGCCCCCTAATGATCCGCTTGAGAAAAGGAAACGATTTCTCATGGGAAAGGGGGTATCAGCTACGGATTGGAATGAAGTTCAATCCTTGGTTATGGTTCCTCTTTGAGTCTGTAAAGGCCATAGTCCCATTGTTCACCAGGGGCGTTGCTAGCCCCAAAGATCAGTGGCATGTGCCCTGGATCTATTCTGGGGTGACCCGGATTTACCCCAGGCAGAGTCAGGCAGCGGGTGGCAGTACTCATCTCTGGCCGCTTGGTCTCTAGATTCTGCAGACATATCTTCTGGGATTCTCCAGTTAGTGTTTGAGAAGGAATTAGAAGCTAGAGCTCCTAGAATCTGATTTTCGGAAGCTAGGGGGAGAATTGCCAGCTACAGAGGATCTCTCCAGGTTTGGACAGCGGATGGAGGAGATGAGTAGTTCTTCCTGCTGTGCTACTCTGCTGTGAAGGCTAGGTTTTGGGGGGGGGGGGGGGGGTTGGGGGTGAGGATACACACAATGATGCATGCTCCCTATGGAGGCTCCACAGCTTCCAGCATGTCACCAAAACACACAGCATGTCCCATAGAGGCACTACAGCACCTGTATGTCCCTAGAGGCACCACAACATCCAGCATGGCACCACACAGTACCCCAGCATGCATTTTTTTGTATTAATGGAGAGGGGGGCTTCATCCAACATTTTGCTGGGTAGACTTACTTAACCCGCTGTTAAGGTCATATACATTTGGCTCCACCAGTGACCACACCTACATTCTGGTGCTTGACCACACCCAATTTTTTAACTGGAATGCCTATTGCCCAATAGTGCGCCGGATCTCTTAGGATCCTAGCAAAGCCCCTGTTGTTCAGTATGGCTATATGCTATCTCTGTATACACAGTAGTAAACCAAGTATGTCACCTGGATACAAACCCATCTGGGGATTTCCAAAAACACTTATTTGCTATGATATAACAATTTATATTTTTCAACAAAAATATATTTTTTACATTTCTTCTATCACTAAGCCTCATATATAGAGATGGTCGAAAATGCCAATTTCTGATTCCGTGGAAATTCTAACTTCAGATTCTCAGTTTTTACGATTTCTGATTTTCCATTTTTTCGATTTTTCGAGGAATATTTTATTAGTAATTTTTTGCATCAGAGAATGCAAAATCTGGAAAAAAAAGTTTGAAAAATGGAAATCAGAAAAAATGGAAAATCTTGTGATTGGTCTTCAGTTAAAATTTTGCAGAACAATTCTGCATTCTCTGATTGGTCCAATGCTTCCACAGGATTCCGATTTCAGTATTTCGATGGGAAATGCGGATTTCCGATCGGAAGTGGGGAAATGTCAATTTCGCTGAATCCAAATGAGCATCCCTACTCTTAAACAAACAAGAAAATAAATAAAAAAATTAAAAATGAGTTTCATCTAATAAGGATTTGGAAGAAGAGTGATTTTGCTGGCAATATATTGTGTTTACAGCATCAGCCTACTTCTGCTAAAAAGAAAGATAATCATGTATGTGACATATATCTAAATATTTACTAGCTTACAAAAAAAAACACCTTACCTATATATGTGATTATTTTTCCTCTTAAAGACTTAAGCATCAATTCAGATCAGATGATTGTCAGACTGCCGTACATAATATGCAAATGAATATGTATTCTGCGCTAAGCATTCAGTAGCTGAAGTAGTTCTCTCTTCACAAGATAAAATCAATAATCCAATAAGAAAACCCACTAAACAACTTTTGCCCTCTGGTGGAAATCCTCTTATCTGCTTGGCAAGAAGTTTAATGTCATTGAAATGACTTTAGATAAACACAATTTAACCCACAATGGCTCCGCCAGTGGTGAAATCTGTAGGAGAAAATTAGGAAACAGACTACCCAATTTAAAGCTGTTGCGCATATTTCAAGACGACTCCATAATGGGGTTGCTTCACAGGGAATCAATTCCATCCAATAAATAACAAAAGAACCCCAACCTGCCTAATTGGGACATTAATTATCCTTACAGAGCTGACACTTTGCATGCAAGAGATGGGACAGTTTTCAAACTACACAAGCTATTCCATCTTTCTTTTTGAAATGTCTCATTTTACTTTTGACACCAGACAAATGTTCCCTGTGTAATATAAAATTATCTGGCTTTGAGTTCTTATTTTCTTCTTTCATTTTTAAAAGTCAGAAAATGTCCACAAGGCATTACTTTAAAGTGCTAAACTTGGGAGGAAACTGTGATGGAGCCTTTCTCCTATCGTAGCAGTGAATGTTATTACATTTCTCAGCAAGATCTGTTTACTGTTTATCATTCGTGGCTTTGCCTAATTAACTTTAATTTATTTCAAATTCATTTATTTTGTAGAGTTAATTAGGACAACTAAAGGTGAGTTCATTTAAGTGCAGAGTTTGATCGGTAGAGTTAACGGCTATCTCCCAAGGTGCATACACACATCCAATCTTGATTGGCTATTTTATCCACTTCCCTGTAGTAAAGGAGCTTACCTACAAAATCTGTTCAAAGTGTTCACAATCTTCTGGAACTCATACTAGATGGAAGTGGTCAAATTGACCAGTCAAGACCTCAATTCCTCATCCTGCTCTTTTTGACCTCAGGACAATCCCCCATACAGTCTTTGCAGGACAATTAAACTTACAGTTTTGTAGACAGTAGAAAGAATGGGCAGTGCATCTAAAACCAAACCTCTGACTGACACTAGCTGCATAGGATTGCAAAGCCTCTTAAAGCTAATATGAATCTTTTTATTTATTTATTTTTAAACAGATACCTAAGGAAAGAGAAGGCTCTGGGTCCTAATGAGCTTCCCCATACCTCTCACGGTCCCCGCATTCCAGCGCTGGCTCCCCGGTTCATATCTTCGGAAGTCTTCAACAGCCCGAGTGCTCCCAAAGTCTGGTGGCTCCGTACTGCGCATGCGCGAGCGTGAGAGACAGGATTGCCCTCCCACAGCCTCTCATCTGCCTTTTCTCTGCATCTACTCATGCTGAACATTTGGATCTTCCTGCACATCTTTTATTTGGCTTATTAATATTATCCTTAATTTATAAAGTGGCATCATGCTACACAGCACATTAAGGCAGATAAAGTTCCCCTATGGAGATTTGCGTTTTTCTGCTGCGGGATAAAAAATACTGGGAAGGTTGATTTTTGTTTGATAGATATGGGAGCCCTCACAGTTTCAAAGAACAATGACCCAAGTTCCATCAACAAGTCAGAATGCTTCTTACTTTTTATTGCATGTTAAAGGCGTACGTAGCTTGAGCCAGCAAGACATGATGTTTCGGGCAGAAGCCATTTCTCAAGTGATTTAGTCACTCCCACATAATATCCTATACATCATGGCCTGCAAGATACTGTCGTTCTTAGTTCTCACAGTCTTTCATAGGTCTGAGAGTTACTTGTAGATATGGAACCATATGCATGGAAGGTATAGCTTTACTTTCTCTTAAATAGGTGTTTTTTATTCTATAATAATAATTTCCAAGCCATCCGCTGTGTGTATGTGTGTCTTTCCTTCCTACACATGTCCCCTCCGGCCCTGCCCCAATCTGATTGGGCGTGGAGCTGTGTGCACAAGTCCCTCCTGCCCGCTCTTCTGTGATTGGCTGTGGCACTGATTAGATGGTGAATGCCTCCTGATGGTGTACCCACATGTCTGGTGTGATGTTGCATGATAGCTTTGGTATTCAGCAAAGTGGCGCATGCATCATCCAGAGAAAGGGCATGCACACTCCTGCCCACGCGGTGTAGCACAAGCCAGCAGCTAAGTCTTCAGTAATGTCAGAAGTGCAAATGAATGATTAAGTACTGCTTTCAAAATGGCTCTGCACAAAGTCTAGCAATGATTACTGTAAGCAGGCAGCACATTATTTTTCAGATTTTACTGGTTACGGTAAATTGTTAATAAGGTTGTCCTTATGTCTAAAGGGTTGTCAAAAGAAAGGATATTGAGGCAATCATGCCACAACCTCGTGTATGGTGTTGAGATGACAGCAATGAGATAAACGTAAGGTGGCCTAATACTATTCATACTTCAATAAAAGTTAGTAGCCATGGCATTCCCTGAACAATTGATAATTTAAACACGTAAAGGTGAGATTATGGGGAATTGTATTTCCATACAACGTGTAATGCATTGGTACTTTTTAAAGGCTAGTAATAACAATATCAACAGTAACTATATTATTATTATTATTATACATAATAATCACACATAAGTGATCTGAATTAATGTATTGCTTCCACTTTCAATCTTTATAAGTAAATCACCTCTGATATTTACACATGATGTGACAGTATCTTCTGTACTCAGTATATATGCCTGTGTGGATAGTTTTTGACAACGGATGGTCCACTTCCTAGCTGAGGTGTGACACACACACACACGACACGCACTCACAAACACACACAGACATACATACATACATACATACATACACACACACACACACACACACACACACACACACACACACACACACACACACACACACACACACACACACACACACACACACACACACACACATATGCGTACATATATACACACACACAAACACACACATAATACATACATACATACACACATACATACCCACACATACATACACATACAAACATACATACATACATACAGTGCGCACACACATACATACATACACACACACACATACATACATACACACACACACACATACATACATATACACACAGACATACATACACACAAACACACAAGCACACAAGCACGCACGCACGCACGCACGCACGCGCACACACACACACACACACACACACACACACACACACACCTTACTTATTTGTTTGGATTAACACTGAAAACATGTTAGTATATTGATCTCTGAAAACCTTGAACAAAGTATGTGGTTAAACTGGTAGTTTTCCCTTCCCTCCCAGATGATACAAGGAGCAGGTGACAGGCTCGGTGTGACAAGTAGTGTTGGGCGAACAGTGTTCGCCACTGTTCGGGTTCTGCAGAACATCACCCTGTTCGGGTGATGTTCGAGTTCGGCCGAACACCTGACGGTGCTCGGCCAAACCGTTCGGCCATATGGCCGAACTAAGAGCGCATGGCCGAACGTTCCCCGAACGTTCGGCTAGCGCTGTGATTGGCCGAACGGGTCACGTGGTTCGGACCCGAACGCGCTCTGATTGGCCGAACTGTCACGTGGTTCGGGTAAATAAATACCCGAACCACGTCATATCTCCGCCATTTGTCTGTGGGTTTAGCTTTGGGTAGGCAGGCAGGGTAGTTCGCGCTCCAGCCACGCTAGCCAGGGTCCCCCCCAGTCATTGTGTGTCGCTGCTGGGAATAGTAGTACACCGCTCGCTCAGCATTCTGTTTACTGCCACTCTGTGTACCTCGCTCAGCCACACTATATAGCATTCTGTTTACTGCCACTCTGTGTCTGCTGGGAATAGTAGTACACCGCTTGCTCAGCCACACTATATAGCATTCTGTTTACTGCCACTCTGTGTACCTCGCTCAGCCACACTATATAGCATTCTGTTTACTGCCACTCTGTGTCTGCTGGGAATAGTGGTACACCGCTCGCTCAGCCACACTATATAGCATTCTGTTCACTGTTCTGTGTCTGCTTGGAATAGTGGTACACCGCTCGTTCAGCCACACTATATAGCATTCTGTGTACTGTTCTGTGTCTGCTGGGAACAGTAGTACACCGCTCGTTCAGCCACACTATATAGCATTCTGTGTACTGTTCTGTGTCTGCTGGGAACAGTAGTACACCGCTCGCTCAGCCACACTATATAGCATTCTGTTCACTGTTCTGTGTCTGCTGGGAATAGTGGTACACCGCTCGCTCAGCCACACTATATAGCATTCTGTTCACTGTTCTGTGTCTGCTGGGAATAGTGGTACACCGCTCGCTCAGCCACACTATATAGCATTCTGTTTACTGTTCTGTGTCTGCTGGGAACAGTAGTACACCGCTCGCTCAGCCAGAGTATATAGCATTGTGTTTACTGCCACTCTGTGTACACCGCTCAGCCAGACTATATACCATTGTTTACTGACACTCTGTGTACACCACTCAGCCACACTATATACCATTGTTTACTGACACTCTGTGTACACCGCTCAGCCAGACTATATACCATTGTTTACTGCCACTCTGATTCTGCTGGGAACAGTAGTACACCGCTCGCTCAGCCAGACTATATACCATTGTTTACTGACACTCTGTGTACACCGCTCAGCCAGACTATATACCATTGTTTACTGACACTCTGTGTACACCACTCAGCCACACTATATACCATTGTTTACTGACACTCTGTGTACACCGCTCAGCCAGACTATATACCATTGTTTACTGCCACTCTGATTCTGCTGGGAACAGTAGTACACCGCTCGCTCAGCCAGACTATATACCATTGTTTACTGACACTATATAGCAGACTATATAGCATTGTGTGTACACCGCTCAGCCAGACTATATGCCATTGTTTACTGACACTCTGTGTACACCGCTCAGCCAGACTATATACCATTGTTTACTGACACTCTGTGTACACCGCTCAGCCAGACTATATACCATTGTTTACTGCCACTCTGATTCTGCTGGGAACAGTAGTACACCGCTCGCTCAGCCAGACTATATACCATTGTTTACTGACACTCTGTGTACACCGCTCAGCCAGACTATATACCATTGTTTACTGCCACTCTGATTCTGCTGGGAACAGTAGTACACCGCTCGCTCAGCCAGACTATATACCATTGTTTACTGACACTATATAGCAGACTATATAGCATTGTGTGTACACCGCTCAGCCAGACTATATACCATTGTTTACTGACACTCTGTGTACACCGCTCAGCCAGACTATATACCATTGTTTACTGCCACTCTGATTCTGCTGGGAACAGTAGTACACCGCTCGCTCAGCCAGACTATATAGCATTGTGTTTACTGCCACTCTGTGTACACCGCTCAGCCACACTATATAGCATTGCGTACTCTGCCAGTCAGTGTGTATATTGCTGGGATCAGTAATACTCCACTCACCGTCAACCACTATATGAGCTCAACATGAGTTCCCCAGAGACCTCCGCTGTGAGCAGCACTCCCAACAACAGCAACAGCCAACGCCCCACGCAAGCTATAACATCCACCCCAGCAGCCAGTGGTCAGCAGCAGCCCTCCCCGGAGGAGAACGTTGTGTCCATCAGTCCGTCGCCAGAGCGATTAATGAGGGCTGCCATTGAGGAGATGATGGGGCCTGATGTGGAGGAGGAGGTCTGGCTCAGGCCAGCATCCCAAGTTAATGTTGAGGACGATGAGGGGTCTGTGTCTGGGGATGTTGGGGTGGCAGAGGTGGTGGGTGGGTCAGACTCAGGAGAAGAGTTGTATGATGAGGATGATGATCGGGACCATCTGTATGTGCCTCAGAGTCCGACCCCGGAAAACATGTTGTATCGTGTGTTTAGGTACTAAAATCTGCGTTCCCTCCCAGTAGTGTTGGGCGAACAGTGTTTGCCACTGTTTGGGTTCTGCAGAACATCACCCTGTTCGGGGTGACTATATAGCAGACTATATAGCATTGTGTTTAATGCCACTCTGTGTACACGGCTCAGCCACACTATATAGCATTGTGTTTACTTCCACTCTGTGTCTGCTGGGAACAGTAGTACACCGCTCACCCGCCACTGTATAGCATTGTGCTCTGTGTCACTGCTGACAATAGTGGTACACCGCTCACCCACCACTGTATAGCATTTCTGTACTGCCACTGTACTGCTGCCAGTCAGCGTGTACTTTAAGGATAAGTGAAATGAGGAAGAAATCCGGTGAAAGAGGGAGGGGCAAGGGAAGAGGTGTTTCCCCTGACGGTTCACGTACAGGCCACAGGGGAGCACCCAAGAAAACCCACTCAATACTGCCCATGTTGTCCAGGACAACAACCCTCACAGATCCAAAAGAACAGGACCAGATAATTACTTGGATGACCTCTCAAGCGTCCAGCAGTGGGTTAAGCAGCACCAGCACATCACGCACGAGGTCCGAGTCCTCAGCCAGTTAAAGTCTGGGCTTTCTTTGAAGACTGCACTGAGGATGTTACCATGGCGATTTGCAAGGTGTGCAAGACCCGCCTGAGCAGGGGGAAAAGTATTAACAACCTCTCCACCACCAGCATGAGCCGCCACATTCTATCCAAACATCCCACTCTGTGGGCAAACGCGGCAGGACAGGGTACCACCAGCAACACTGCCTCCCTTGGGTTCACCAGACTCACCACCAGACCCGCCTCAGCAGCAGCAGTAGCCCAGCCATTGCGTGGTTCACAACATTCACAAACATCAGACGATGCTGACACTGTCACTTTCCGGACTAGTGCTCTTGAGGTCTCCCAGTGTTCATCAAACACAACAACCAACAGCCCTTCGGTGTGCAGCGCTACGGTTGAGTTGTCTGTTTCTGAGATGTTTGAGCACAAGAGGAAATTGCCAGCAAATGACCCCCGGGCCGTGGCAGTAACAGCCAGCCAGCATAGCCAAGCTTCTGGCCTGCGAAATGCTGCCATATCGAGTGGTGGAGACAAACAGCTTCAAGGGCATGATGTCAGTGGCCATCCCACGTTACGTGGTTCCCAGCCGCTACCACTTTGCGCGCTCTGCAGTGCCTGAGTTGCATGAGCACGTGGTCAGCTAAATAACCCGAAGCTTGAAGAATGCCGTTGCCTGCAAGGTTCACCTCACCACTGACACCTGGACGAGTGCGTTCGGCCAGGGTCGATACATCTCCCTTACCGCGCACTGGGTGAACCTTGTGGAGCCTGGCAGCGATTCCTCACCTGCTACGGCGCGGGTGTTGCCCACGCCGCAAACAGCTGGATAACAACAGCAGCACCTACCTCTCTGACTCCTTCTCCTCCAACGCATCTCAAAGCTGTACCTCATCCGGAAATGCTAACCCAGCACCAGCAGCAGTAGGATCGTGGAAGCAGTGCAGCACAGCTGTTGGCATGCGTCAGCAAGCGTTGCTGAAGCTGATCTGCCTTGGGGATAAGCAGCACACAGGGGAGGAAATTTGGAGGGGAATAAAGGAACAGACGGATTTGTGGCTGGCACCGCTGGACCTGAAACCGGGCATGAAGCTAGACACCTGGCACGAACTGGCAATGTACGCAATAGAGGTGCTGGCTTGCCCGGCAGCCAGCGTTATGTCGGAACGCTGTTTCAGTGCTGCCGGAGGCATCATCACAGATCGGCGTATCCGCCTCTCCACAGAAAATGCAGACCGTCTGACTCAAATTAAAATGAATCAATCCTGGATTGGAAACGACTACGCAACACTCCTGGACCCCAACCAAGTAACATGACCGATGAACATCTGGGATGGTTTAGCGTTTCCGGTCCCTGTTTATTGAACCTCTCATCTGTATTACATTTATGACTGCATGGCGGCAAAAAGCATTGCTGCTATATCCGCACGCTTTTTGTCCTCATGCAAGGCCTGGGTTGTTGTGTCTCACAAAGCGTGGCCTTCTCCTCCTGCGCCTCCTCCTGTTCCATCACGTGTGCTGCTGCTGCTGCTGGGTTACCGTTGCCGCGTGGTCCCTGTTTATTGAACCTCTTATCTTTATTACATTTATGACTACATGGCGGTACAAAGCATGCTATCCGCACGCTTTTTGTCCTCATGCAAGGCCTGGGTTGTTGTGTCTCACAAAGCGTGGCCTTCTCCTCCTGCGCCTCCTCCTGTTCCATCACGTGTGCTGCTGCTGCTGCTGCTGCTGGGTTAGCGTTGCCGCGTGGTCCCTGTTTATTGAACCTCTTATCTTTATTACATTTATGACTACATGGCGGTACAAAGCATGCTATCCGCACGCTTTTTGTCCTCATGCAAGGCCTGGGTTGTTGTGTCTCACAAAGCGTGGCCTTCTCCTCCTGCGCCTCCTCCTGTTCCATCACGTGTGCTGCTGCTGGGTTAGCGTTGCCGCGTGGTCCCTGTTTATTGAACCACTTATCTTTATTACATTTATGACTGCATGGTGGTACAAAGCATGCTATCCGCACGCTTCTTGTCCTCATGCAAGGCCTGGGTTGTTGTGTCTCAAAGCGTGGCCTTCTCCTCCTGCGCCACCCTCCTCCTGTTCCATCACGTGTGCTGCTGCTGGGTTAGCATTACCGGTCCCTTTTCCTGGAACCTCTTATATGTATTACATTTATGACTGCATGCCGACAAAAAGCATGTTACCTGTGCAAAGAAAACAGACATTTCCCGCATTTAAAAGACAGTTTTCCCTTTGAAACTTTAAAATCGATTTTCTCAAAAACTATAAGCTCTTTTTGCTAAATTTTTTTTTTCCTCTTGTACCCACTCCCAAGGTGCACATACCCTGTAAATTTGGGGTATGTAGCATATAAGGAGGCTTTACAAAGCACAAAAGTTCGGGTCCCCATTGACTTCCATTATGTTCGGAGTTCGGGTCGAACACCCGAACATCGCGGCCATGTTCGGCCTGTTCGGCCCGAACCCGAACATCTAGATGTTCGCCCAACACTAGTGACAAGTGCTGAATTTTGTAAGAGTTGTACACAGACTCCAAACAAACTTGTTTATCCTCCCCCGTCCTTCACAATTTCCAGCGCCTGCAGTCCCACTGGCCACTGCTGAGGGTTTAATAAAAAGTGAAACCAATAGTTTATCTGAGCACAGCAGGGCGAAGGAGCAGCTTAGAGGGGGGCTTTTGTCAGGCAATGATGAGACAATGTATCCATATGGAGAACAGAAGGAAGGCTGAATTCCATGTAAACCAGGCCCCTCTGTTCTGAATGAGCAGTACAGTCAGCGCTTCAGGGCAAAGGCTCTTTTAACATAACAACTGAGCAAAGCAGGGTTAAGGGAGGGGGGCCTTGTTCTCATTACCAACCCAGATTCCGTGAATCATCTGTAGCATCTCCCAGATACTGAGCCGTCATAGAAGCTCTTTGGATGGAGGATACCCAGCTCTCCTGCCTAATAACCTACCCAGGGCAGCTTTTGTCTTCATGCCATTTCAATTTGAAAAGCCTGCCTCCAGGTCTCATCTATGAAGACCAATAAAACAAACAAAATTCCCTCTGGGGAATCGGTCTTTAGGACTTTTTTATTTTAGCGATTAAAATTACACACATTGCTCTTATGATACTTCCCAAGGGCTGGGGACAGAGAGAAAAAGCCTTTCACTGTGTTACAAGTGCATAGACTTTTCATGGGAATTTTAGTTTATAATTGCAGAGGAAACATATGTTTTAGATGGTTTTGTCTTCTTAAAATTAACATTTTGATTTTTTTTTTCTTGTTTAGGCTGTTCATAGATGGGCAGATGTTTCCCCGAAAAACGGCAGGTGGTGAGACATCTGACCAGCCTTGAAAACATCTCCTCTGCATCAGGGCAAGCCACGGCGTTCTCTGCAATTCAGCCAATAGTTGTTAATGGAGTAGTCGCAGTAAAATATTTGTTTCATGTTCTCCAACAAGTTATAAAATCGCTACGTATGTATCGCTATCGCTATGTTTCCGAGAGTCCGAGATGCTTTTTTTTTTTAATATTGCCCCAAGGAAAACTCTTTGCAGCCTGTTTCTTTGCTGATAAATGATCGCTAAAATGGGTGCATTGCTGGCAATTGCTGGGAATACACGGTTCGTTTTTGCAGTACGTTTCTCCTCTCAAACATTTTTGCCATTGGATTCTGCAGTCGATTCTCCTATCGTCCGCTCGTTTTTCTTATCTTTTTCCATTCACTTCTATCAGAAATAGAGTGCCGAAAGAATCGAAAGGGAGATCAAACATGTTGAAAATGATCTACCAAACCATCTAATCACCTAAAAAACGAACTGTGTATTCCCAGCATTTGGCTTTCTATAAGTACTTTTTTGTCAGTTTTTACCATTCACTCTATAGTGCTCATCTACCTTCTCGAAGGTGATTAACAGAGTGTTCTGCTCAGTGGGAACTGATTGCAGTTAATCAACTAAGCTGTAAATATGTCACTATAGTGGGTCATTTTGTGGTTCTAGTTAATGTAAAGAGAATTAAGAACATCAAGCAAACAAGAAGAATTGATTATAGATATATCATTTTATTACTGCTATTGTGCTGTTTTGCACTCCCCTTCCTCTTATGTGATAGTCAGGAAAGAGGTTTTGAGGTCTTAAAGCAGAGATAATCATATAAAAGTTGAGGTTAGTAGTTGGGGCCCCACAAAGCTCTGGGCCCCCTGTGATCGCAGGGGCTGCTCCCTTTTAGTTAGCCGGTCTTCTACACTCACACTAACCCCCCTCTAAATGGCTTACATTAACCTCCTCTTAATGCTTAACACTAACCCCTCCCTAATGCCTAACAATAACCTCCATCTTAATGACTACAATAACCTCCCTCTTAATGCCTAACAATAACCTCCCCCTTAATGCCTAACAATAACCTCCCTCTTAATGCTGAAACACTAACCCCCCCCCCACCTAGTACCTAACACTATACCCCAGGCTCCCAAAGTACCCAATTTGTAAGCTGAAATACTAGCCATTCATGGAGTGATAGCTGATCATCTAGTATTAAATCAAAAAGGGCACTCAACTAGGGATAAGCTTATGAATTCATAACTCTGTTCTGAATGCTTTGTAACAGAACCAGAGCCATGGCACAAGGGTTTAACTCACCCGTTCCCTGTCCTGGTGACTGCTCTCCTTTAGCTGGAAGGCAGACATATTGGAGAGGAGGAACACACTACAGAAGTGGGAAAGAGGGATAACATAACACATAAACAAATGTTCTGATAGGCCATGGCCATTCAAAAATCATTCTGAGCAATCCTTTGTTTAGTCCAAAGTTTAGGGCAATTAAAATCTAAAAGCGGAGAACAAGTGTTAGAGAACTTTCTCCCCGTTTTACAAGCTCTGTCTTGGTGTTCTCCACTTTCAAAGAGGTGAGGCGTGTTCTACATAGGGATGAACTTTCAAATTCGGCAGAATTCAGATTTCTGAGTTTTCAATTGGAAAATGGCTTTCCGGGGCGAAAATCAGCATCTGGAAATCTGAGTCCGGAAGTTGGAATTCTGTGCAATACCACATTTCTGAGACTTGGAATTTGTAGGACAATCACAAAACATGGAAGTATTGGGCCAATCAGAAAATCAGTACTGTACTTCAGAAATCAGAATTTCACAGAATCCCGAGTACCAAGATTCAAAATTTTTAGACCAAACACAAGACTCTGAATAATTAGGTCAATTAGAGAATTTAGAAGTGTACTCAGGTTTCCAAACGGAATTGCGGATTACGCATAATGGCGTACATCTGCAAAATATAGAGGATTCTGCCCCCCGAAAAAATTTACTTTATTGACAAAAATAGTACAAAAACTTGAAATTCTGTTGAATTTCGTGGAAATTTGGAAAGACACTTCTCGAAATGTGGTGTTCCATTGGAATCAGAAATCGGCTTGTCCGACTATGTCTAGTTTTACACTTTTTAGGGGAAACAAAGCCTTTTCTTATTAAAGAGATATTATCAAATTCGGTGAATAATACATGGAAAGGAAAACTGGAGAACAGAAAAATGTGATGTTTCTACAATTTTAGCATGTTTATAAGCATGTAGAACGAAAAAATAATAATATTTATCGTGAAGAGTGAAAGACGAAGAGTTATCTGTTTCCAACGCCCAATTTTAAAAATAGACCCTTTAGACTTTGCAGTTCTTCTCATATAAAAACAGTAGTATTTACTATACTGTATAGAACTTAATAAAAATGCTTATTTTTTCAATAATCATTTACAAATTATATAGTCAAAAATTGTCCATCGTAAAATCTTACCTCACCCTGATTTACATTCTTACATTTATCCAAGATGCCAGCATTTTTGCTGCTGGAAAAGAGAATCACTATGGAATGTTTTTGACATTTTTCCTCTGTGAAGTGAGCAGGGACATCACATGATCTCCTAGAGTGCTCGGGGGAAGGGGGTGTGGATAGAGATAGATATGCTGAATAATGCCCCCCCCACCCCAAATAAAAAAAAAAACCAAAAAAACCCACATTTTCTACTGCCTCAAATAGCTATCTATTTCACATGAAAATACCTTCCACATGGAATTTTGAGCAATAGCCGAAATTGGGCTTTCACCACTTGATGTAAAACAGGTATTTAAAAACATCTTATTTGTGTAATAATTAGAGCAAATAGGATGCTTAGGCAAGTCTCCCTAACACTGCTACTGCCTATAGAGCACGTCCTAGTGGCTGCTGCTCTGGCACTTTGAGTCCACCAGGAGAAAAGCTCGATATAAATGTTATTTGTCTTGTCTTGTCTTGTTTAATAAACCTGCATTCTGCCGAAAAATGCATGTGTACACGCGCTGCTGGAGTACCTGTTTTAACCCATCAATGGATGTGGTGAAAGCAAACCCTAAGTGAAATAAAACTTATGATATAAGGAATAATATGTGTAGTACAGATAACAAATAGAATATTAGTAGCAAAGGAAAGATTCTCATATTATTTATTCTTGTCTATTAAGCTATAAAACAAAGCAGTAATAATGACCCTTTTAACTTTCCTGCAGTAAAACCTTATCCACGTTGCCTCTCACTGTTTCTTTGCTGTTTCAGTATTCCAGAAAACAGAACTGTATTTGGCCCAGTGGGTTGATTAACTCAGAGAAGCTCTTTTGCATAGATAACAACTGAAGTTTTTTTTTTTTACTCTTCCTGAACTGGAAAATAATATGCAACTATTTTCTTTGCTACTTATGTTCTATTTCTGTAGTACACATACAATTCATTATACCATTTTATCATAAGGAATTGTATCATTATACCATTATATCATAAGTTTATTTTCGCTTCAGGTTTGCTGTAAGTGGTAAAAATGGTAAAATATTGCAGATTTATACTCCACTTTTCAAGTGTAGTACAAGCCTCAGAATGCCTTAATGTTTCATAAACATCATTAAGTGCTGTGATGGTAGAATATATCCAGAATAAAGTGATGATACTTGATTAAGATTTTTTTTATATTAATTTCTCTTGTTTCCAGAGAGGAGGGTTTTTGTCAAAACAGCCAGTAAAAAGCTGAATGTGATACAAAACCATGCCTTGTATGTATGTTTTACCAATATTTCAATGCTATAGATGAGGCTCCATAGTAAAGTTATAATAAAACCAGGTTTCTGCATTGTAATTGATGATGGGGGCATCCAGTATCAACCACTGAAAACTGTCCTTCCTTTTTATGGCCACAGTGATATATATATAGCTGCGAAAATGTGAGCAGAAGCCAGACTAAAAAGATGACCATTGGCTGGCTAAAAGTCCTACACAAATATAATTCACTCCAACTTGTTCAAAGGAACAAATGAGTTTAATTATAAGTTACAATCTTGTCAATAATTATCACCCCATCTGTGTGTAATAAATGGCTGCATCTCCAAATCTGCATCATTATCTTTTTAAGGACACCACTGGGCTCATTAAAATACTGAAAGAGGCATTGATCTGCTCAAAAAGAAAAAAAAATCCACAGACATGATTGTATGGGATGTGTAGCATTTTACCTACTTCCTGTCATTTCTACCACAATATCTGTATGTTTAAGGATTATAACTGTGTCGTTAGATTTTCTTTTTCTTTTGGCCATGTCTCGTGTATGGGATACTGTGTTTGTATAGTAGAGGGTTACTATGCACCAAACACAAAATATATAGAAGCTATGTTAAAATGCTAGTAATAACGCAGATGACAATAAAATACACACTTTCGATAGTGAAGCAGACTTAGAAACTATTTTTTTCTGTCTAGGTCCCTGTTGGATAAAAAACAGAGGGCAATAAGAATTGATAGAGGGTTTTTTAAAAAAAAAAAACATGAACTGCTTTAACTTTTAAAATGAAGGAAAAAAGCTAACTTGAATTACATTTTAATTTACTGTAAAGCGTGTTGTAACACAAGTACCAACAACCATCATACGATGGCTGGATTTTAGAGGGAAAAAAAACAGGTGGTTTATTAAAGTGGACCTCAACTCAGACGTTCCTCTCTGCTCTAAAATATAGGCAACAGCATAATAAGCTTTACACAAACACATTTCTTTGTTACAGCTGATACTAATCCTGCAATAAATCTGAAGCTTGTCTACTTTCTGCTTTCATGGAAGCAGACATATTGTTAACATCCTGTGTTTAGAAATTAGCTGCTCTGCCATGGTAGGGGAGATTCCTGAGCTGACACATCTGAGAGAGCAAACTACAGTGGCAATTAGTCAGAGATGAAGGGGAAGTAGACAGTTAATAATAATAATAATAATAATAATAATAATAATAATTCCTTTTTTTGTATAGCGCCTTTCTCCTGTCGGACTCAAAGCGCTTGCGAGGCAGCCACTAGAGCGCACTCAGTAGGCAGTAGCAGTGTTAGGGAGACTTGCCCAATGAACTCCTTACTGAATAGGTGCTGGCTTACTGAGTAGGAAGAGCCAGGATTTGAACCCAGGACTCCTACATCAGAGGCAGAGCCCTTAACCATTGCCTTTTCAAGCCACCAGCAAGCAAGACAATACTGAGAATAATTTTGGCAGTACTTTTCCAACTACTTTTTTGGAACTTTTTCAATTGCAGAATGCTGAAAACATATTTTAAACAGAAGGTAAAAAATTAACTCCTAGAAGAGAAAAAGTGAATAAAATAAGGGCCTCAGTGGCAGTCCATCCTCAGTGGACACTTGTACACACTTTAGATTCCATGCTGAAAAAAAAAAGAGGACTTATAGTTTCACAAAGTAAAAACTGTAGTGTATATGCAGCTTTAGAGTAGACAGTAAAGCAAACAGAATATTTTTCTCGCGCTCACCTGCTTTTTTTTATTCACTATCCAGTAAATGTTGGCAATTTGATTTTGAGTACCTTGACCTCCTTTAAATTCCGTTTATAAATTAGGAATGGCTGAATCTAGATAGTAATGAAAAATGATATTAGTATTATAATGGTTTCTATAGTATTAGTAACGTCTGTGTCACTGTACACATGGTATGTACTGCTTTACAAGCAATGAAAGAAATTTAGATGAAACAAACCTTTTAAATTGTACAAAGAGGTGGAGCAAAGTGCAAAAGTGCAGTTCGATAATACAAGAACTCCTTGGCACTGCCCTTTTTAGGAATATAAGCTAACTTTTTCCAGTTTGGCAGTTCCCCTTGTGCTCTTACGGTTAAATTGCTAAATACACATCAGCAGCGTCCTCGTGGAAGAGTTTAAAACAATCCAGCTGGTATTTCTTTACTCTCTGCTGTCTTGTTGCTAGAAAAACTTTTTAAGGTCCATTTAACGTCACTCTTGGAGATACCTGGTTGTTGTTGATTGATAATTTTATAAGTGTCAGTGATGTGATCTCTATGTTCCTTTTGAATACTAGGGCCCATATGCAATTCACTTTTACACCTCAGTTTTCTCCTAGGTGAAATTTTCAAACTTGTCAATAAAATGCCTTTTAAACCACCACCAAGTAAACAAATACTCAAAATAATTTTTATATTACTTTTTCACATACTTTTTGGTACTTTTTCCATTGCAAAATCCTAAAAAGTTGTTATAAATTGAAGATGAAAAATTATCTCCTAGGAGAAAACTAAGGTGAAAAAGTGAATTGCATATGGGCCTAGGGCACATATGCAATTCCACTTTTTTCCTGAGTTTTCTCCAAGGAGATAATTTTTCATATTCTATTTAAAATATCTTTCCAGCACTTTTCAACTGAACAAGTACTGAAAAGTAAGTGAAAAAGTGCAATAAAAAATTATTTTGAGTATTTTCTTGCTTGCTGGTTGCTTAGCGGGCATTTTATTGACACATTTAAAAATATCACCTAGGAGAAAACTCAGGTGAAAAATTCAATTGCATATGGCCCTAGGGCCCATATGCAAGTCACTTTTCACCCATGTTTTCTCCTAGGAGATCATTTTTTCATTTTCTATTTAAAATAACTTTCCAGCACTATTCAACAAAAAAGTACCAAAAAGTGAATTAAAAAGTACTATGACTATTATTTTGAGTATTTTCTTTCTTTCTGCTGGCTTAAAAGGCATTTTATTGACAAGATTAAAAATATCACCTAGAAGAAAACTATGGAGAAAAAAAATCACTTTTTCATATGTGTTTTCTCCTAGGGGATATTTTCACAACTTTTACACCACCAACAAGCAAGCAAATACTCAAATACATTTTGGCAGTGCTTTTTTACCTACTTTTTGGTACTTTTTCTATTGCAAGTGCTAAAAAGTTAATTTAAATTGAAGATGAACAAATATTTCCTAGGAGAAAACTCAGGAGAAAAGGTGAATTGCATATGGGCCAAGTTCTCCATGTTCATGCCAACTCTTGATACTTTTTCCTCTGGCAGATTTCTTCCATCTTTACCATTGCCAGTGTTGCATTGAAGGCTCTCTTCATATCTCCGGTCTTTCATCTTGGGCATTTAAACATATCTCATTCTCTAGGTCTATACATGTGTGTCTCCAGAATTGTGCTGTACCCTGGAACTCTGCATTCAGGGTCGTAACATGAGCCCACAGGGCCACAAGCAAAATTGGCATGTCTCATAGGATATGTAATCAACCAATTGTTTCCTGATATTTTTTTCCATGGATTGCATATCAAAAAATTGTCATTTTGATTTGTGTAGTGGAGCACCACTAAGGATATATTTATTTTTTCCTCCCAATAAATACAACCACAGTCTCATCAGATACAAACTTCCTCCACTGCCTCACTTTCCAGTGCAGCAGAGCAGTTTAGTATTAACCTGCTCCAGCATTGTATCAGGCCTCCTCTGTTCTTCCGTTGTACTTGCATACTTGTAGCTCCCGATTATGTGACATGCATCAGAAGCTGGTGTTGGAATGCAGCATAGAGTGTGCGGCTTCCAGGAAGAACAGAGGAGATCCTGGTGCAGCACTGAAAGGGGAGGAGGCGTTGGATTCCATATATTTCTATCTCCATTGCCTTTTTCTTACCTTTACATTTTTCCTGTGCATCTTTTAGATTCCACAAACAGCTACTTTGCCTTTATAATCTTCATACTCTTTAGAATATTATTTCCACTTTTGGAAAAATGTCTTGAATTGCAGTTCACAGTTCTTCCGGCACTCTATCTACCAATACCATAGCTAAACCTTTGAATCTGTTCTTTGCTCCTACAGAGTATTCAGATGGGATATCATTAAGCTCATATCTAATTGATCTGAAGGCTTTTTTTTTGTTTCCTTTAATTTGATTCTAAACTTTGCAATGAGAAGCTGATGATCTGAGACAGTCTGAGTCAAGTCTTATTTTGGTTGTTTACACAGAGCTTTACCATCTTTGGATATATAGGAAATCTAGATAATGTATTGTCCATCTGGTGATGTCCTTGTGTAATGTGTTCCACTGTGTTTAAGAAGAGGCCCATCTATGCCAAGTCCCTTTGTAAAGGAAAGGACCCCACATGCTTAAAGAAATCCACCATTATCCCTGCACCAAAAAATCAAGGGGTATCAGGTATCAGAGCTCAACAATTTCAGGCCTGTGGATCTCACATCCATCATCATGAAGACCTTTTAAAGAGTGGTCCAGTCTCGTCTTAAGCACACCGCACGAGACCAACAGGACCTGCTCCAGTTACCGTACTGAGCAAACAGGTCTACTGATAATGCCATAAATATCTGCCTGGAGTTTATTACTGACCACCTGGACAGATCAGACTCATATACCAGTATTCTTCTACTGGACTTAAGTTTGGTCTTTAATACCATTTGCTCCACATACTTCATGACAATCTCGCGGAGCTCGATGTTCACCCCACTCTCTGTCTTTGGATCACGGACTTTCTCTCGAACAGGTCCCAAGTTGATAAACTGTGTGATATCCCCCCCCAGACCTAGAGTTACCAACACTGAAGCCCCCCAGGGCTGTGTCTTGTCACCAATCCTGTTCTCCCTCTACACAAATGTACATCCACAGCAAACTCTGTCAAAACCTTCAAATTTGCAAATTACATCACCACTTACTTGTTTGTAAGAATGACAAGCAGGCCTACCTCCAGGAGGTAGACAGAATCTGCAACTGGTGTAAAGAGAACAGGCTATACCTAAAGACAACTAAAATCATCAAGATGGTCATCAACTTCAGAAAGCATGCCACTAACCCACCTTTGACCTATATCAATGGCACTGAAGTTGGAAAGGTATCCAGCATCCATCTCCTGGGCACAACTATCTTTTATGACTTGACCTGGAGAGCCATCACCATTTCAACTCAGAAGCAGTTTTCTTAGAAGCAAAGACTTTTCTTCCTTCACCAACTAAAGAAGTTTGGTATGACCCAGGAACTTCGAAGGTCATTTTACTCCGTCACCATCGAACCGGTCCTCTGTTCATCAATCCAGGTCTGGTACGCCATCTCCTCAACCATCAATAAATACAAAATTCAGAGAGACATCAGTTCAGGGGAGAGGATAATCAGTAAACACTTTCCCCCTTTAGACCTAATTTACAACAGCAGACTGCGCTGTATAGCAATGAAAATTGCCAACGACTGCTCATCAGTCGGCTCCCATCAGGCCGGAGTTTCCGGGTCATCTCCACCAGGACCTCAAAGGAAAGTAACACTTTTTTTCACCTCTGTCATAAAACTCTTGAACTCTCTCCATGCCCCTCTCTCCCCTGTGATCAGCCCCCTCCTTTCCTACCTTAGACCACAGTTACAGTTACTGTTGTACCTGCGTTGCTGCTATTGTTCAATGTTATTGTTTTATTATTGATTATTGACTATTTTATTGTTACTGTTATCATCTGCAACCTGCTGGTGTTTCTGACAATCTGCAATATATTACTTCCTACTTCCTGTTGCCAAATCTATTTCTGGGCATCACGCGTTAGTGCTTGGTGAATAAAAACTGATTCTGATAAAGGTGATATTGGCTAAATGAGTGAAATATCTTATCAGGTTTTTACAAGTCTTTTATGCACTTCATTCTGTTGTCTGAAACCAAACCTGCTACTAGATGGCGAAAAAAATTAGAGAGCCCTTTACTTGGTAATACCAGAACTGGGTAATATCAGACACTCATATCAGTGATGAGCGAAAATGCCAATATTCTTTTTGCATTCATTTTCGAGAATATAATGTTAAATTAGATTTTCAAGCAAAAATGCCATTGAATATAAGTTTGTCATTTTTCGTATTTTTGTGTTTGCCATCATAAAGCCTTTCCACTCTGTAATTTACATTCCTAAATTCATCACAGATGGCAACATCTTTACTGCTGACAGGTGCATCATTGTGGAATGTTTGTTTACTCCATGTGTTCTGAAGCCAGTAGAAATAATACCTGGTCTCCCAGAATCCTGGGAGGAGACTTCTGCATAGCTAAACAGCCTAAGCTGTGACATCACTGGGTGGGTGGGGCAACATAACAATATACAGCAATGTATAGATATAGGAAGTGTTTCTGATGATGGAACCAGGGTAATTAGCATAAAAATTGGTATCCTAAATAGTTTCCTAATTTCTATTATATGTCACTATGGGACCTTTTTACATGAAACCTAACATCCCTTTACAGCGCCTTCCCTGTAGTAATCAGCCTCAAAGTGTTAATTAGACATATTCCTTGGTAGTAGCAATCCCATTTAGTATGCTGAAGCATGGGGACATTTTTATTAAGCGTATATGAACAAGGAATAAGGCTGCAAAGTTCTTTCCAAAACACACTTTTCCCCCACTATCCCGCTCTTATAGTTAAAAATGAATGCTAAAATGTTAGACACATCCCCTGATAATACTTGTCTCATTCTTCATGTGAAAGCATGGAAAAATGGATTAGCGAGGACACACTTTCATTTCCAAAACACACGGCTCCTCATTACCCGGTTTTTATTCATACAAATGAACAATAAAGTGTTAGCTAGGCGTATCCTCCAGTAGTATTCATCCCATCCATTATTCTACAGCAAGGGAAATGCTTTGTAATGCATGTACAGTAGTATAATGAATCCTTTCTCTTCTTTCCAAACCTACCCTCAATTTTTCCTTCTTTTTCTAGAAATGAATAATAAAGTCTTGTTTAAAGGAAAAGTCAGAGGATTAAAAAAAAAAAAAAGGATCTACTTACCCTGGGCTTTCTCCAGCCCCTGGCAGCCGTTCTGTGCCCTCGCCACAGCTCCGATGTTCTGGGATCCCCATGGGAGGTGCCGACCTTGCCAGGTCAGCATCTACTGTGCCTATGCAAGCCTAGCTGGTTATCCCGCTCACGTGATCTGGAGCATTCTGCGCAGGTGCAGAATGCTCGGTCACCAGCGGGGCTTGCACACGCTCAGTAGATGCCGACCTGACAAAGTCTGCATTTCCGACAGGGAAATCCGGGGACAGCAGAGCTGCGGCGAGGGCACAGGATGGCTGCCAGGGGCTGGAGGAAGCCCCGGGTAAGTAGATCTTTTTTTTTTTTTTTAAACCTTGGACATTCCCCTAAAGGTGGCCACACACCACAATTTTGAAAATATCTTTTCAATTCAAAAACTGCAATCAATTTTTCTGACTGATTGTAACATTTCAAAAATCTGACCAATGTACCACACACATGTTGAATGTATCCCAATTATGAAAAAATGATTGAAAACTCAGAAAAAATGCTTGGGTCTGTACATCTCTACGACACACCATACTTTTTTAATAAAAATTGATCAGAAAAATCCAACTCTGCTGATCTTTTATGAAATAAAAATGGGAAATTTGATCAGATTTATTAAACAAATGAAAAAAAGGTTTTAATTTTTCAGGACAAATGAAATTGGTGTAAAATTGGATGTTTTAATTGTATGGTGTGTGGCCACCAGAGCTGTTCCCAATGAATTTGTATCCCTCTCCATACTAGGGATGATCAATGAAAAATGAAAATAGACAAAGTTCCACACACTTTTAAATTGTTTGGTCCGCTTTCAAGCTGCATATATTTGCATAAAAAAGTACATACATCGGCATGAACTTGGAAATACTTGCATCTCATTGGTCATCCCTACTCCTTACACCAACACATTTTTCTGTCTTTTTGACAAATGGATCAGCAGGTAGCAGGAAAAAAAAAGCACTGGCGGCTAGTAAACAAAAAGGGCACTGCCATAGACTAATGCTTTTATCTATATTTATAAATATCGTTAACAACATTACAACATTATTATAGTTTTTGTCATACTATTTAATGTTTCTATGTGTGTAAGGGTGTTTGTGCAGGGGGAGTGGTTAGGGTTAGGCACCACCAGGGTAGGAGTGTTTAGGGTTAGGCACCACAGGGGGTGGTGGTTAGGTTTAGGCACCACCAGGGGAGAGTTCTGTGTGAGAGTAAGGTTAGGTTAAGCTATACTATGTAACGATTTTTAAAGTTCATATATTTTCGTTTTCATCTCCCGTTTTAAAATGGCTTTTATCGTTAACAAATTCCACTAACAATGTTTATCATTATTGAGATTTTGTTATCCAGCCGTACCAATTTGTTATCCAGCTGGGCCTTTTTTTTCCTGGCACCCTTTTTTCATGCACCCGATTAGCTGGGATGATTAGGAGTAGTGTTGGGCGAACACCTGGATGTTCGGGTTCGCGAACGTTCGCCGAACATGGCCGCGATGTTCGGGTGTTCGCGCCGAACTCCGAACATAATGGAAGTCAATGGGGACCCGAACTTTCATGCTTTGTAAAGCTTCCTTACATGCTACATACCCCAAATTTGCAGGGTATGTGCACCTAGGGAGTGGGTACATGAGGAAAAAAATATTTGAAAAAGAGCTTATAGTGTTTGAGAAAATTGATTGTAAAGTTTCAAAGGAAGCGACACAGAGCACAATGCTATACAGTGGTGGGTGAGCGGTGTACTACTATTCCCAGCAGCGACACAGAGCACAATGCTATACAGTGGTGGGTGAGCGGTGTACTACTATTCCCAGCAGCGACACAGAGCACAATGCTATACAGTGGTGGGTGAGCGGTGTACTACTATTCCCAGCAGCGACACAGAGCACAATGCTATACAGTGGTGGGTGAGCGGTGTATTACTATTCCCAGCAGCGACACAGAGCACAATGCTATACAGTGGTGGGTGAGCGGTGTACTACTGTTCCCAGCAGCGACACAGAGCACAATGCTATACAGTGGTGGGTGAGCGGTGTACTACTATTCCCAGCAGCGACACAGAGCACAATGCTATACAGTGGTGGGTGAGCGGTGTACTACTATTCCCAGCAGCGACACAGAGCACAATGCTATACAGTGGTGGGTGAGCGGTGTACTACTGTTCCCAGCAGCGACACAGAGCACAATGCTATACAGTGGTGGGTGAGCGGTGTACTACTATTCCCAGCAGTGACACAGAGCACAATGCTATACAGTGGCGGGTGAGCAGTGTACTACTGTTCCCAGCAGAGACACAGAGTGGCAGTAAACACAATGCTATACAGTGGTGGGTGAGCGGTGTACACAGAGTGGCAGTAAACACAATGCTATATAGTGTGGGTGAGCGGTGTACTACTGTTCCCAGCAGCGACACAATGACTGGGGGGACCCTGGCTAGCCTGGCTGGAGAGAGAACTACCCTGCCTGCCTACCCAAAGCTAAACCCACAGACAAATGGCGGAGAAATGACGTGGATCGGGTATTTATTTACCCGAACCACGTGACCCGTTCGGCCAATCAGAGCGCGTTCGGGTCCGAACCACGTGACCCGTTCGGCCAATCACAGCGCTAGCCGAACATTCGGGGAACGTTCGGCCATGCGCTCTTAGTTCGGCCATATGGCCGAACGGTTTGGCCGAACACCATCAGGTGTTCGGTCGAACTCGAACATCACCCGAACAGGGTGATGTTCTGCAGAACCCGAACAGCGGCGAACACTGTTCGCCCAACACTAGGAGCAGGATGTGCAATCTGATATTTTTGTTTTTTTGTAATTGACAGAAATTGATCTAAGAAATGTTTTCACGTTAAGACTTTAAAGGGATGCTTAAAGGAATCATCAGGCAAAATGTTAAAAATTAAGTTTACTCAGCTGGGGCTTTCTCCAGCCCCTTAAAGCCGACCGCCCACGCCAACCGTTCCACTCTCCGCTGCTGTCCCGGGCTCCCCGCACGGTGCAGAGACCGACCTCGAGGTCGGCCTTACTGCATCTGCACGAAGCGCCGCTGTCAATCATGGCCATGTGGTCGGCGGCGAACTGCGCAGGTGCAGTAGTTCTGCACAGTGGGGTCAGCCTCTGCACTGTGCGGGGAGCCCGGGACAGTGGCAGAGAGTGGAGCGGTTGGCATGGGACAGTAGGCTGCAAGGGGCTGGAGAAAGCCCCAGGTGAGTAAACCTAATTTTTTACATTTTGCCTGACAACTCCTTTAAGCCTTAAATAAAAAAATCAGTTTTACTAACCTGGGGCTTCTACCAGCCCCCTGCAGCCATCCAGTGCCCTTGCAGTCACTCGTGGATCCTCCTGTTCCTTTGACACCAGCTAGTATTGTTTTTGGCTGACAGGCTCACTGTTCCTGCGCAGGTCTGGCCACGCGTCTCCTTCTTTGCATTCCTGCCTGCAATAGCGGCCTGCCCAGGGGCAGGATGCTATTGCGGACAGGAACGGGAAGAAGACTACACATGGCCAGGCCTGTCGGCGAAACAAAACTAGCAGGCGGCGGGGGACAGGAAGATCCTTGAGTGACTGCTAGGACACGGGGCGGCTGCAGGGGGCTGGTAGAAGCCCCAGGTGAGTAAAACTGATTTTTTTTTATTTAAGGCTTAAATATCGCTTTAAAATTGTACTTTCAAAATGTTATCTTTATTCTGCTTCTATGCTCTGTGACAATAATAGCACCATATTTAGAGAGATATTTATTGGGTACATAAAACAACATATTTTGTGAGTTAAACTTACTTCATCAGGTATCAGTACCTAATGGCTGTGCTGCTAGCAGCATGTAAGCTCCTCTGTCAAATTTTTGGTTTCAAAGGGATTTTATTGTGATAAATTCCTAAATTTTCATACAAGGACAATGCAAAATACAACTCTCACATGGGGTGATGAAGGATCATACATTGGTAACACAGTATGCATACAAATGCAAAGATGAATAATGAAAAGGTAATAGAGAGAAAAATAAGGGTTGGGAAAAAGAAAGAAATTATTACAGAGATGCAATACATCTCCAGTCAGGTTACAGTCTTTGAACAAATAGTCACAATGTCAACTATATTTACTAAAATAATTTACGTATAGACCTAATCCCTTGGTTTTCTCGCCTAGAAATCGACGGGAACAAAGTGATCATGAAACCAGTAAGATTATCATTCATCTTATTTACGATATACTTAAATATGAGAACATTTGTTAAATTATTTAACACTTCCTTAGGCAACAGGTGGGGGTTCATTTTTTAGCTAAATGATATTTAAAGTGGCATACAACTTTGAGCTAACATTCAATAAAAATGGGGTTTCGCTTTTTTTTTTACTAACCATACAGTTTTTATATTTGCTTTTGTGCACAAGTAATATTGCCTGTACAAATTACAAGTGTCCAAAATACAGTTTATCTGCTCTGAAAGCTGCCATTGCATTTTATTCATAGCTGCTGTATTTATATATTAAAATTCTATCTAGTGATCATTTCTCAGCTCTCTCTGTTTCTCAGCTCAGAGCAGTTCCGTTTTAGCATGTTGCTGGCAGTATAATAATTGTAACAACTGAGGAATGTAAACAAAAGATAATGTTATTACATATTTGGATGCGGTCAGAAACTTTCAGGAGCTTTCCACTCTGTGTTTAACTTTTTGAAAGCTGTTCTGCTACAATTTTTATGGTAGTAGATTTTATGTTGTAAATAATCTTTTAGAACAAAGAGCAAATGCTGAGTTTCATACAAGAGCAGAGAGGCAACTATTTGTATAAACCTGCGTTGGGGATATTTAACTTTTTTAGGTTTATTACCCAAAGGAAATACAGTGGAATCGAGCATAAAATTGCAGGGCAACACATTAAGAATTTTGTTCCAGACAGAGGACTAAAAGTATTGTGCATGTGGGCATGGCCACCAAACACACCAAAGATTTCCTATATGAGCATATACTCTGAAGCAGCATACAGCAATAGAAGAGTCAAGTCTATGCTTCTTCAATGGGGTCATATATGACACAAATACGTTTTTAAAAAAGAATGGTACACACAGGGGCGATTCTAGACTTTTTGCTGCCTGAGGAAAACTTGTGAGGTCCCCAACGAATTGGAATGATCACACAGCACCCGACAATTTGCGAGGACGAAGAAAAATACCGCTCCACTCACAGAAGGGAGACAGTGCTGGAATAAGGGCTGCCCAGCCCAGACACAGTATCGAATGAAGAAGGTCCGCACAATGTCTCCACAATCCACAAATTTATTCAGGACGTATCCCTATTCAAGTAGAAGAGTACTGCGACTAACATGTTTCGAACCTACATGGTTCTTAATCATAGCCATTTTTATGGCTCCCATCTACAAAGTTTTATAGAGGATGGTGGGCAAAACCAGGGGGAGTGACAGGCTGACCACACCCCTGATGGGTAGTGGCCTGAACCTGCATCCTCTATACTGGCTGCCACATCAGCCTTTACACTGTTGTATATGTAAACAGAGGCCTTGAGACAGATAGAGGATCCAGACACATACACTCGACTCCCTGGAGACCCTACGGTTGAGTTTCAGAGTCAGTTGTTCGGCTTGCTTGGGTTTGGTGAGAGTCTGGGGGTTTTGGATCGGAGACTGGTGGAATACCTGGGGGTACAATCCCCTATTGTTCCGGTGTTCCACCACCTTCCAAAGATCCATAAACCGGGCAGGCCTATTTTTGCTGGGATCGGCTCTCTGGGTGAGCGCCTGAGTGATTGGGCAGACTCTTTATTGCAGCCTCTAGTCAAGAGGTTGCCTGGGTATCTTAGGGATTCAAAGCACCTGCTAGCCAGCATGGAGAATTTGACCTGGGAAAGAGGTTACAGCTGGCTGACAATAGATGTCAAATCCCTTTATTCTTGTATTCCCCATCATCTGGCTCTCACTGCACTTCAGTACCATTTAGAGAGGTCCGATTATTCTTCGGATCTCCGGGTATTCCTCTGCACCGCTGTGGAATATCTCCTGGCCCGCAATTACTTTATGTTTGATGGCGCCTTCTATCTTCAGAGGTGTGGAGCCTCCATGGGAGCAAAGTTCTCCACATCCCTGGCAAATCTTTATATGGGGTGGTGGAAGGAGTTCCACATTTTTGGAGATGGGGGGCGCCCGACGACGGGGATTGCGTGGTATGGGAGATTTATAGACGACATTTTGATCGTCTGGAAGGCCGATCGGGCTGAGGCTCATAATTTCATTGCCCACTTAAACAACAACAAGTGCAATCTCCAGTTCACCCATGAGTGGCAGCAGGTCAGTATTAACTATTTAGACCTGACCTTATGGGGTGATGGGGTTAATGGGGCCGTTCATACCAAAACTTTCAGAAAATCTTGTGCTGGAAATTCCATCTTGCGGGCTAATAGCTGTCACCCTGCTCATACGGTCCGAGCAATTCCAATCGGCGAATTTATTCGGGCCCAGCGGAATTGCTCGGATGTAGTTAGTGAGAACTTAGAATTTGATATAGTAGAACAACGTTTGTTGGCTAGGGGGTATCCTAAATGGAACATAAACAAGGCAAGAGCTAGAGCTAATGCTACCCCTAGGGAACAACTCATCAAACAGGGTAGATTCAATAAGAGCAAGTCCAATGATAAACCGGTCTTTGTTACAACTTATAGTGCAGAATTTCATCAAGTGACGAAGATTTTGAAGAAGTATTTGCCCATTTTGGAGGGGGATGGGGACTTACAGCCATTCCTTAGAGAGGGAGTTAGTTTTGCAAGCAGGAGAGCACCCACTTTGGGAAGTCTTTTGTCACCCAGTTTGTTTAGGTCTCCTTCCAGACCTCCAACGTGGCTTACTGTGAAGGGATCTTATAAATGTGGATTGGCCTCTTGCCACTATTGTTCTGTGCATATGAAGACTCGGGCTGTAGTCTCCCTTTCTAATGGACATGTCTCCCCCATTAAACATTTTATCAATTGCGACACTAAGAATGTCATTTACTTGATTACTTGTGATATTTGTTCTGTCCAGTATGTGGGATGTACCACCAGGCCCCTAAAGGCTCGTATTGCCGAACATTACTTGGGGGCAGGCTGGCTCACAAGCAATATTTCAAACGTGGCAAAACACTTTTGCATGGTACACGGGGGAAACATGTCCAGTTTTCATTTTCATGGTATTGAGAGGGTATTTTTGCCCAAAAGAGGGGGAGACCTTTTGGCCATGATTCGGAAGAGAGAGGCCTTATGGATTTTTCGGTTGGGCACCAGGGCTCCCCTTGGTTTAAATGCTAGGTGGGATTTAGCTCTGGTGACCGGATAGACACTAATTTGGAATATCCTTTTTCTTCCCTTTCTTTATCTCCTTCTCTCCCCCGCCTCTTTTCCTTCCTTCTCCCTTTTTTCCCCCATTTCCTTCCCTCTCTCCTTTCCCCCTCCCCTTGGGTTCCTTTTGCATTTGAGACTGCTGTTTGGCTGATCTTTGGGCCCACTTTGAGTCATCTGACTGTTTATATATTCACCATCTAGAGACATGTAAAAGTCTCTGTATTCTAGAGTGTGTTTGTTTTGTCTGGTATTTTATTCATTTTTTGTTTTCTTTTAAGAAATGTTTTAAAATTTACATATACAACAGTGTAAATGCTGATGTTGCAGCCAGTATAGAGGATGCAGGTTCAGGCCACTACCCATCAGAGGTGTGGTCAGCCTGTCACTCCCCCTGGTTTTGGCCACCATCCTCTATAAAACTTTGTAGATGGGAGCCATAAAAATGGCTATGATTAAGAACCATGTAGGTTCGAAACATGTTAGTCGCAGTACTCTTCTACTTGAATAGGGATACGTCCTGAATAAATTTGTGGATTGCGGAGACATTGTGCGGACCTTCTTCATTCGATACCCGACAGTTTGCACTGTATGTTACAGCTGCAGTGAGCCTCCCAAAACACCCTCAGTATAGGTAGGTAGCCAGGTATAGGTCCCCCCAGTATTGGTAGCTGGGTACAGTTGCCCCCAGTATAGGTTAGCTAGGTACAGTTGTCTCCAGTATACATTGACCAGGCACTCTCTTCACTTCCTGTTTCTGCCTGGTGCTGCCTCCAGAATTTTGCTGCCTGAGGAAGTCACCTCACGTGACATCATGGGTGGACTGGGTGAGGGTACAATGAGCCCATCTTTTTTCTATGAGGGATAGTTTTGTCCCCCACCCCCCCATACACACACACACCTTCAGCAAAACCTGGTTTCCAAAGTATGCTTGGTAAATTAATAATAATAGTTTGGTACAAGTAGGATATTAAACCTCTTTTTTTTGTCCTTGCAACAGGACTAAAAAGTGAGTAAAGGATAAATCCCAGTGTCTATTTTTTAATGTTCAACTTTATATGTGGGATGTTAGTTGCTATTGTGGAAGTGTTCTTAAATTCTCAATGTTCAAAAAGACACATCTGCAGACCCACTAGCAAATAAAAAATACTACCTAAAAACTATCCAAAACTAGTTAGATCAAAAATTTCATGTCAAAGATTTGAGTTTTATTTCACCTACAAGTTTCACCTTGAAATAGACATTTGATTTCTAATTCACCTATAAGTTTCACCTTGAAATAAACATTTTTTTTTCCTTTTTTGCTACTCAGTTTGCATTGGGTTATGAGCAAAAATGCCAATATTCTTTTCGCATTAATTTTCATGAAAATAATGTTAACTTTGATTTTCAAGCAAAAATGCCATCAAAAATACATTTCGTTATTTTTTTGTGTTTTTCACACATTTTCGCAGAAAAATATCTATTTTTTTGCGGTAAAAAATGTTCGCAATAAAATATTATTTTTCTGGTAAAATTTTGATTTGATTGCGAAAAATTCAAACTATTTGAAAAAAAAATGTTCTCGAAAACTAAAATTGCAATGACTTTGGCAAAAATGAAGCCTGGGGATGAAGCCTGCATAGGGGACAAGGGGCTAAAGAGACTCGGGAGGGGGGACCCCACATAATTTTTTTAAAATTTCCCACACTCTGAACATATTAAAAAAATGCATTTATATACATGTTAATACTTTATCTGTCATTTTAGCATAGTGACTTTGCTATTTTTTTCCCTTTAACTTTAACATCCATTTTCTCAAAAACTATAAGGTCTTTCTCCACATACCTTGAAAATTTGGTGTTTATAGCATGTAAGGGGGCTTTGCAATTAACCCGATAAATTCGGCGGCCGCTGAAACATTTCCCACACTTACAGTAGATCGAGAACGTCAAAATCAATTTTCTCAAAAACTATAAGGTCTTTTTGAATTTGTTCTTACCATACACTGGTGTTTCTAGTCCGTAATCATGGGTTTTGACTTGTGATTACGGATGCGAGCCATGTTCAAAAACACTTGAATCAATAATTTGGGTGCATCCGAGCAACACTGCTAATCCTATATAATAAAACCCCTGTGTCTCTGCATCCTGTCCCTGTGTGTGTGTGCGTCCCTGCTTCCAGGCCTGACAGTTTTGCTGTCTGTGAACCACATTGCATTGTGGGAAATAACAGCTTTTTCCAACTGCCAAGCAAGCAACATCTCCCTGTGAGCAGATACTGCACTGCAGACAGTGGTGGAGCGGGACGCATCTGTGCTCGCGTTGCTGGGGGGGGGGGAGCGCCTGTAGCCTAGCACCCATTTTGTAATGGGCGGGCTTTTTTACTAGTAACATATATTTGGCGTAGAGAAGGGAGGCAGCACACCATCTAAGATGATAGGCAGGATGTGCCAAGGCTATCCGGTCACCAGATATCTGTGATGGTCTGTATTCATGACTAATCAATAAAAGAGCATATAATACAAATGGATGGTGCCGCCTTAATTTTCTATCAATATATATTTGGCCCAATATTTACTTCAAAACAACACAGCGCAAGCTTAGATATATGAATACCACTAAAATTGTAGCGGAGAACAGCTCAAATCAGCGAATATTTACATACAAGTTCATGGTGATTGCTCCATGTTATCTCCCAGTTGAAAATCCAATTCATGCTTTTAATTCAAGGTTCAAAATGGCATATGTGCTTCCACTTGCATACCATTGATGATTTCAGTGGCTTGTGGACACACAACAAAGCAATGTAAGCAGAGTGCAACAAATAGCACAGGCAGGGTGCATGCAGTATGCAGCAAAGAGAATGATTCAGTCTAATTAGTGACGTAGAGTAACATGCTCATCATGGCAAAATGAAGTGCAAGCAGTACAAAGCAGTATATAAAGTTCAGCTGCAGAGACTGACACTGGGTCATATGTCAGTTGCAAATCCAATTCATGCATTTGATTCAAGGTTTAAAAAGTGCAAGCAGTGCAAAGTAGTACCTTATATACTCGCATATAAGCTGACCCATTTATAAGCCGAGGTACCCATATTTCCCTCAGAAACCAGGAAAAAGAGACTGACTTGTGTATAAGACCCCTCCCCAGTATAGCCTCCTCCACAGTAGCCAGATGTGCCCCCAATACAAGTAATTCCCTCTTCCCATAGCCAGATGTGTACCAAGGATGATACAACATTCAAAATACCACTAGATGGCATCATAGATATGAGACACAGTGATTGCCACATAGGAAGAATCCCCAATCATTACACCGCTGACAAGTTGATGGCATGCTACACTCCACAAGCCAGGGGACACAGGTAGTCTTGAGCAGCACACTCTACACACCATGGTGCAGGGGATGGGGGGCACAGACACAGCAGGGAGCCAGCTGGTAAGAGCAGAATCACTAGTGCATGATTATTACACTCATTTGTCAGTAACAAAACCTGCTCCACCATCTGTTCTGCTCCACTAACTCGCATATAAGCCGAAGGGGTAACTTTTCAACACATTTTTTGTGCTGAAAAATTAGGCTTATAGGTGAGTATATAAAGGTATATAAAGTTCAATTGCAGAGACTGACAAAGAGTAATGATGAGCATTAGGGCTTGAAGTAAATTATAGTTATCCTGAATTTTGCCAAACTTGGAACATGTTTTTAGAATTAGAATCCCTGGAATTCAGGTTAAATTCATGTTTGACATTAATTGTTTGAGTGATTTTCTTGAAATGGTCTTAAAAAAAACTAAAGCACATTATTATAGTGTGAGATTAGGGTGGCCATTTTTCTAATGAAAGATCAAATTAACAAAGTAGTCTGGTGATATATTTGATTATATGAAGCTATAATATATTTGGATGGTATTTTTTTCTTATGTCAATATGTAAATTATTTGTGTGTTTATTTTTAAATGCAAGGTTATAATTAGGAGGATATTTTTGTTGGGGGCTGATATTTTTATGATGCAATTTTATACATTTTTAGGAAGGTCAGTTTTTATGATTTGAGGCCATCACATATTGGGTTGTTTTTATGATGAAAGATTATAATTATTTAAGTATGTTTTATGATTTTATCACTTCACCACTAAAGGTTTTTTCCCCATATGGACCAGAGCACTTTTCCCCTTTCAGTGCTCCTCCCATTCATTCACCAATAACTTTATCACTTTTTATAACACCAAAATGATCCATACATTGTTTTTTTCACCATTAATTAAATTTTCTTTGAGTGCTACTTTTTGCTAAGAATTATTTTATTTTATATGCATTGTACCAGGAATAATAAGAAAAACAAACTAAAAGAATTCATTATGTAAGAGTAATGGTAAAAAATCCCGCTGCACCAGATGGTAGGGTAAAGTGAAAAAATCTTTATTCTGTTGCTTCATGTCAGTGTTACATTTATTATTTCTCAGTTTTCAGCCATTAATGTTTTAAAATAAAATATGCGACTGTAGATAAAATCCACACATTTTATTCTTCCAGTTCTCCCAGTTATTACAACATTTAAATTATGGTCCTAGTACAATGTATGGTGACAATATTTTATTTGAAAATAAAGGTGTATTTTTTTAAATTTTGTGTTTGGGCTTTCTCATTGTACCCTAGCAATAATTGCAATCTCTAATTTGCAAAAATAACAATAATATACCCTTGTGCCATACATATACAAAAAGCTAACATAGCAATGTATGTATTCTCTTTTAAATTTTCACAAGCTTTTTATTTTTGTAACTGGGGGTGGAAAATGGAAAGGGTTAATGTTAAGAGTGATGGAATTACCTCTGTAGCGGAGAGCGGCGTGGCCGTCACTCCCGCGTCTGACGTCACCGCAGTTTCTGCCGCGTCATCCCAGCCAGGCAGAGCAGGCCTTTCTAGAGTCCATCAAAGCAGGACAGCCCTCGCGCGCACCAGGAGACAGGACCTTTATGCTTTGAGAAGGCGGGTCAGCTGACCGAGCGGGGCTGACTTTTACCACTGATTGGCTAGAATCTGCTGGGCGGAACTTGTGAATGCTCTGTCTGTATTTAAGGCTTTAACTGTCAGTGCTTCTTTGTCTGCTGTTGCGAATACTTTGTGTTAGCACTCAGACTTTTGATAGCTGTAATCAGTAGCATTCAATACCATTGTATTTATTGTGTATGACTCTTTGCCTGAATTCTTGACTCTGCTCTCTGCCTATCGATTCTGTACTTTGCCTGTCTGATTGTTGCCGACCTCTGCCCGACCTCGACTCTGATTTTGCCTCCTGATTCTGTACCTTATCTGCCCGTCTGTTGCCTACCTGATCTGTCTGACTATTCTCTCTCACCAGTGGGCCCTCGCCACTGGTGAGATTACCGCTGTGGTTCTATCTGTAACCTCCATCGCCACTGGTGAGGTTACCGGTGAGATTCTATCAGAAACTTACTGTTTGCACCAATCATCACACGTTGTGCAATAAAGCTAGTGACTTAGTCACGTCTTACACGCTGGTTTCTTACTTTATCTGTATTATTGGTGAATCTGCAGATCACCATGTAATCAGATATAGTATCTGTATTATTGGCGATACTGCAGATCACCACATAATCAGAGATCTGTAATCCTGCTGACCAGGGGCGTTGCTAGCCCTATTTTGGGGGGGCCCATGCCCCCAATCTGTCCTGGGGTGCCACGGATCTCCCGGCCGCCGCTGCCCCGCTCTGCCCTGCTCTGCTGTCCCAGCTGCCATTCAGACCTAGATCAGCGCCGGTTGACCAGATAGAGCGGGCGCTAGGACCTAGCGGACACCGCTGATATGCGGAAGTAAAATCACTTCCGCATATTTGTGCCCGGCGCCCGCTCTATCTGGTCGGGTCGCCCGCTGATCCTGAGGTCTGACGCGGCAAGGTAGGTGGGGTGGGGAGCGCGCCTGTCACTCACTACCTAACGGGGGTCCCTGCTGTCGCTCACTACCTAACGGGGGTCCCTGCTGTCACTCACTACCTAATGGGGGTCCCTGCTGTCACTCACTACCTAACGTGGGGTCCCTGCTGTCACTCACTTCCCAACGGGGGTCCCTGCTGTCACTCACTACCTATCGGGGGTCCCTGCTGTCACTCACTACCTAACGGGGGTCCCTGCTGTCACTCACTACTTAACGGGGGTCCCTGCTGTCACTCACTACCTAACGGGGGTCCCTGCTGTCACTCACTACCTAACGGGGGTCCCTGCTGTCACTCACTACCTAACGGGGGTCCCTGCTGTCACTCACTACCTAACGGGGGTCCCTGCTGTCACTCACTACCTAACAGGGGTCCCTGCTGTCACTCACTACCTAACAGGGGTCCCTGCTGTCACTCACTACTTAACGGGGGTCCCTACTGTCACTCACTACATAACGGGGGTCCCTGCTGTCACTCACTACCTAACAGGGGTCCCTGCTGTCACTCACTACCTAACGGGGGTCCCTGCTGTCACTCACTACTTAACGGGGGTCCCTGCTGTCACTCACTGCCTAACGGGGCTCCCTACTGTCACTCACTACCTAACGGGGGTTCCTGCTGTCATTCACTACCTAACGGGGGTCCCTGCTGTCACTCACTACCTAACGGGGGTCCCTGCTGTCACTCACTACCTAACGGGGGTCCCTGATGTCACTCACTACCTAACGGGGGACCCTGCTGTCACTCACTATCTAAACGGGGGTCCCTGCTGTCACTCACTATCTAAACGGGGGTCCCTGCTGTCACTCACTGTTTAACTGGGGGTCCCTGCTGTCACTCACTAACTAACTGGGGGTCCCTGCTGTCACTCACTATCTAACTAAGGTCCCTGCTCTCACTCACTACCCAACTGGGGGTCCCTGCTGTTACTCACAACCCAACTGGGGGTCCCTGCTGTCACTCACTACCCAACTGGGGGTCCCTGTCACTCACTATCTAACTGGGGGGTGCCTGTGACTACCTAACTGTGGGGTGCCTGTCACTACCTAAATTGGGGTACTCCTGGCGCTACCTTAACTAGGGGGCACCTGTCGCTACCTAAACTATCCAGGTCAGCCAGCCCAGCATCACCACCAGCCAACCAGCCCAGAATCACTATCAAAAAGGCCACAGCACCAACACCATTCAGGCCAGAATTTACTTCAACCAGCCAAGCACAGCCCAGCATCACCGCCAGCCAACCCAGCCACAACATCGGCCACAGCATCACTGCCAGGCCTTTCAGCTCACACATCATCCCCGATCCAGCCAAAAACAGTATTGCCAGGTACAGCAGCCAGTAGAGGAGAATTCAGAAGCCATGTGAGAGGTGTCTACCATATTAAGGGGGCATTCTGCCTATTTATGTGAAATGCTGTCTATTTATGTGCCTCATGACTGCTGAAATTGTCTTGTTGGGGGCCTCATGATTGCTGAATTTGTGTTGAGGGCCTCAAGATTGCTGAATTTGTCTTGTTGGGTGCCTCACGCTTGCTGACTTTGTCATGTTGGGGGCCTCATGATTGCTGAATTTGTCTTGTTGGGGGCCTCATGATATCTGAATTTGTCTTGATAGGGGCCTCATGATTGCTGACTTTGTCTTGTTGGGGGTCACATGATTGCTAACTGCGAGACTATGGGAAAAGCTGAATCATCATCATATGAGACAATAGCATTAAACCTACTTTTTTAGCTTTTTAAAACAGAAAATAAAACTGGGAGGTTCTAAAAAAATGAATATATTTTTTCAAGAGTAGGATGGATGAAATTGTTTATCTATTCAGGTTTTCAACTTGGATTTTCCATAATGTTCATGTATGTGTTAAAACGTTTGTATAGTATTTAGTTTAAATTGCTGTTGCGATAGATAAGTGACTTGTGGGTTGCAGTTTGGGCCTCCAAAAAGTTCACCACCACTGTCCTAATCTAATGTACGATTGGCCCCACCCATGGCCACGCTCACTCACTGCATGACCACGCCCATTTTTTTTTACCGCGGCGCACATAGCCCCCAGCTAGTGCCCCCAGGTGCCACCGATCTCCAAGGACCCTAGGAACGCCCCTGCTGCTGACACTAATCATTACAGTTAATATGTTTTATTTATTTTATTTCATTTTATTTGTGGACAATTTTACTTTTGGCCACAAGATGTTGCCCTGCCTTAGAATACTGACGCATTCTAAGGCAAACAAAGGAAACAATTTTTTTTTACATACTTTTAATTGAATAATCAATGCTGTTCGCTACTGCACTAATTACTCATAAATTGGGTTCTTAGTTTGGCTCACCAATCTGAGCTGTAATCACGGCCGCACGTGACACTCATAGAAGTCAAAGGGGTAGTATCTACGGCCCTGGAACTTTAGATGAAGTTCTGCGAAGCATCGATATACTGACCCAACCACAACAAGTGGTTAAGGTTATAAATTAGTGAGATGGATTTTTTGTGTAATGTGTCAAAAATATAATTTATTAGGGTGGCCATTTTTAAAATTTGTTGACAAAAACATTGATGTAGTAACATTGATGTATGTATATCCTCACAAGAAAAAATCCCCAACAATGTTGTAACATGTTTCAATGTCAATAATTGAAAGTTTGTAGCATGTAAATTATATCATGTAGCATGAAAATTATTTCATGCTACAAAGTTTCAATTATTGACATTGAAACATGTTAAAACAATGTTGGGGTATTTTTGTTGTAAGTTTATAAATTATTGGAGTTTTTTTTTATTGTGTTGAGCACGCATACATTTTCTAGTAGTAAGTTTTTTTTATTATGTAGTAGTATGCATTATTGGGTTAATAGTTTTTTACTATTGGTTTTTTTTCCGGTGGTGTTAAGCAATATGATGTGGTACTTTAAATTATTTTAATATTTTAATTTTACATTTTTGTGTGTGTTATGATGTGGGATTTTTTTATATCCTTTACCATTATAAATTATTGCAGTTGTAATTTATAATAAAAAAAATGGCAATATTGTCTAGAGGTTATTTTTTTAGAATGCTAGATTACAAATTATTTAGGTGGTCGTTCTTATGAGGTGAGTTAATATGTTACTGGGTGGTCATTTTTTTTTTTTAATAATGCAAGGATTGAAATAATTTGAGTGGCTATTTTGAATTATTGCATTGGTTTGTATATAGTAGTGCTTAACAGGCTACAAGAGTACTGTGGCATAGATGGCATTGTTCTCTGGTGGTTCAACTCCTTCCTGGCCGGCAGAACACAAACGGTAGCCTTAGGGCCCTTACTCTCCAACCCTGCACCACTAAAATATGGTGTGCCTTAGGGCGCGATATTATTCCCTTTACTTTTCACCATATGCTGCCACTTGGAATAATCATACAAAACATGGCCTGACATATCATTGCTTTGCTGATGACACCCAGCTATATTTGACATTCAAACCTGTCATCACAGACCCAACTCCACAAATAAATGCATGTTAAGCTGAGCTTCAGAAGTGGATGAATAATAACTGGCTAAAACTTAATGCTGACAAAACTGAGGTTCTTGTTATCGAAGGTCAGGGTTCGTCAGCAAGCAGTCCCAGTCTCAACCAACACCGCTAAGGATAGGGAGCTCAGACCTGAACAACTCAGACTGCGTGTGCAGCCTGGGAGTATTGATTGATGGGAAATTAAGCTTCAGGAATCAAATCTCAGCTGTTGTGAAACATTCCTTCTTTCACCTAAGGAATATTTCAAGGATTAAACACATCATTCCTTCAGAAGATCTTCCAACAATAGTTCATGCCTTCATCACATCAAGGTTGGACTACTGCAATGTTCTCTACACAGGCCTTCCAAAGAAAGTCCTGCACCACCTGCAATTCACACAGAATGCCACCGCAAGGCTGTTAACGAGCCAACCCCATCATTGTCACATAACACCAACCCTGTGTTCACTCCAACGGCTACCGATAAAATGGAGAATCTTGTTTAAGATTGGCTTACTGACATTCAAATCCTTGCACAATCTGGGCCCGGGATACCTGAAGGACTTGTTGCAACTGCATCACCCCCCCCCCCACACACACACACACACATACACACACACCATCTTAGATCAAAAGGATGTAACACCTTGGTCACCCCCAGAGTCCACCTCAAAACCTTTGGAAACAGAACCTTCTATCATGCTGCCCTTACACTTTGGAACTCCCTGCCACACCCAATTAGGACAGCCCCATCCCTGGAAGAATTTAACTCTAAACTAAAAACCCACCTGTTCAGTCTGGCATTTATGAACACCTGACTATCTCCTCTGTAACAGTCCAGCCTGAAATCCTGTATTGATCTGAGACATAACTATGCGCTTTGAGTCCTATGGGAGAAAAGCGCTTTACAAATGTTATTGTATTGTATAGTAGCGCAATAATTATGATTATTATTTTTTTCATTTTATGAAGTTGTACATTTTTGGGATGACAAATTTATTTTTGTCATGCAAGGTGACATCACTAAAGTGGTTATTATTTGTAATGAAAGCTATACATTACTCGAGATAACTTTTTTTATGATCTATAGTTGTAAATTATTGATGTGGCCCTTTTTAATAATGCAAATCCATAACTACAAGGTTGGTCATTTTAATGATATGAAATTATAAACCTTTAAGGCACAAATGTTCTATGATGTAAGGTAAAAAGTTACAGAGGTGGACATTTTTGTAAGTGGAGATAAAAAATCACTGGGGTGTTAATTTTTAATTCATAAAACAACATTTTAATGTACAAAAATGTGTTACTCTCTGACGCCTTTCTTCTAGGTATTTAATATTAGAATCTAAGTAGCATAATAATACTTATTAGGATTTGCAGAGTAATATTTCAACATCACGAGTCATACCGATAACATCTATAATTATGCTAGTATTCTTTTTTTACTATAATAAGTTAAATTATGCACTAAAATGCTTCAATTGAGAGCAATCCATATAGAAGGACTATAGGCAGGTACTTCCCATATCAATGAGTTAAAACAAAACAAAAGCTTTTGTATGTATTGCAATCAACTGAGCTTTTATTCATCTATGTCTACAAGGATCAATGTTGTTTACTTTTTTGTCTCTAATAATGATATAACCTGGAGAAATAAGAGCCAACACTATGTGTGCTCAGCAAAGGATTATGGGGAATCAGTATTCTCATTGTTAAGAAGTGCAAGGGTTAAGCACTTGTCACCAGCTTTAACATGGCATTTGGACTTAACCTAATGAGATGCACAATCCACCTCAGAGTCTTTTAGTTTACTTCAATACTCAAGATAAGCGAATATTTTAATGCTGACACAGAAGTGATGGCAATTCTATTATGCCTGGGGACATTCTGTCGATATATATTGTAGCACAACAGTAATAATCAAGGGATTATGACAGCGCTCGCCATCTCTACACAATGATATATAACCAGTAAGGTGACCAAGGAAATATGCCTTGCATTGTGAGGTCTCGGGAAACCACGCTGCCTGGCTTATGAAATGGATTCTTGGCCTTACAAGGTTGTTTTATTGTTAATGAAAAGGGGCGGCAGTATATGATATGCAGAATCTCTCCTGTCTCAAGATGGATAAAGACATTTCCCATAATGTGGCGGTGGTATTATACATTAATTCACGCTGGTTCGAGGACACAAGGCTTGAAAATAGAAGAAGTCGAGGCAGGCAATCTGAGAGATGGCTTTTAATAAGAAACCTTTTGAATATTGTGTAATGTAGCAAATTTACATAGCAATGCACTCGAACAAGGAACGTCTTTAACCAAATAAACGCAATTCTTTATAAATGGCAGGCTAAAACTCCTGCTACATTGGTAATTTGGCGACAACTACAAGTTTTCTAATGTTAAATGACAAAATCACAAATAGCAGCAAATACAAACAATTGAAGGGAAAGACGAAAATGTTTATCCAAGCATACAATGTATTCTTTTCCAAACCCTATTTACTGGAGGTTTCACTATTGAAGGTATCCTACAGCTATATAGAACTTGCCAGCTCATTTTATTTATTTATTTATTTTCTCCTGTAAATCTGTTTGATTGTGGAAAAAAAGCAATGTCAAACTTCTTAAAGCAAGAGAACAATATACATTCAGTGTGTGACTGCAGGGAACAGATTTACTCTTACATCTAAACAAGGTCGAGAGACTAATCTGCCAAGGTTGTATTGTATTATTATTAATATTATTAATTTTTCATTAAATGATCAGTACCCCATGTATTTATATAGCACTTAACCGAGGCTGTTCAGCCCTCCATTACAATTCCTTCTTCCACCCATCCACACTTGCAAGTACAGGTAAGTAAAGTCACAAGCACAATGTTTCTTTCTCAACACTTTGATGCCAAGTTCTCTATAGATGTGTCACTAGGCTACAGCGTATTGCTATTTTTGATTGCGTGTATCTATGTGTGTGTGTGTGGGGGGGGGGGGGGATGTGGCACATGATGGAGGAGCTTCCAGTGGGAAGGATAAGGTGGTGAACAATGTGCTCTGCTCAAAATGATCTGACAATCCACATCTTTCTGTGACGCATCTGGACTGCTGGACACACAAGATTCAGGACAGAGACTGCCCTGAATGGTCAACTCTGCCAGAGTTTCCTATAGCATGAGTACACATCTTTGGTCACTTGGCAGTTGGTGTAGTCATAGCCATAGGCATAACAATAGCCCCTGCGATCCCTGTGACCATGGATGGACCCGTGGACACATTACTCTTTCTCCCCTTTATAAAGAGCAGTACAGCAGCATGCACACACTTATATCGCTACAGCTCCACTCTCACCTTTTTGCAGCATGCACCACTGTTCCTCCATAAGGTGCACATAGGTAGAGCTTATGTTAGGTTTGATAAAGACTTTCATGAGAGGGCATGGAGATTAGGGGCTGTGTTTTTATATGCTGTTAGAGACCGTCAGTGGAACAAGAAGAAATACTAGCTGGAATTATATTCTGAGGTAGAGTTTTCTGAGAAAAGGGGATTTAGCAGTAGCCGAGGCATCATGTTTTAAAAGCATGTACCATGGGTTTGGTGGTCTCTAGGGATAGGAAAAGGCAGATTGTAGTCATGTTGTGTGGGTGGTAGTCATGGTGAGATGGCTAATTAATCGCATTAAAACTTTTTCCAGGACATATGGAGAAGTGTTGGAGGTAGACAGGTTAATTTCGGTGTTATCTACATGCAAATGGTGTTTTAGGTCAAAATAGAATATTAGTTAAAGAGGAACTCCAGTGAAAATAACGTAATGAACAAAAGTGCTTAAAGAGGAACTTCAGCCTAAACAAACATACTTTCATTAACCTCCCTGGGAGTAAGCCCGAGCTGAGCTCGGGCTATGCCGCGCAGGAGGAGATCACAGCCCCTGGTGGGGCGATTGTCACCATTGAAAGTGCTGTACGCGCAGCTAGCACTTTGCTAGCCGCGCGTACAGCTTGATCGCCCGCCGCTCTGCGCCCCCCCGCCAGAGCCCTGCGCTGCCCGGATCAATGAGTTCCGGGCAGCGCTATGGGCTGGATCTGAGGCTCCTGACATCAGGACGTCGGCTGACGTCCATGATGTCATTCCGATCGTCGCCATGGCGACAGGAGAAGCCAGACAGGGGAGCGCGTTATATACGCATTCCCCTGTTTGCTATTGTTGCCGGCGACGATCGAACTAGAGGGACACATGCGCCCTGCAGTGGAGTTTCATGTAGCTACCACTCTGGTAGCTTTACATGAAACATAAAAAAAAAAAAAATTGGATTTCTGCAATTTTTGCAGAAAAAATAAACCGCCAGGGAGGTTAAGTTACATTACTTATGTTAATTAAAATAGATAGGTAATATAATCTCTTACCCATCCTGTTTTAAAAGAACTGGCAAATGTTTGATTTCATGATGGCATCCATGTTTTTGGTTGTAAGGAGATAACAGGGAGTATGATACACAGTTCCAACTGTCCTGTGTCCTGATCACCCCTCCCAGTTGCTAAGCAACGTGAATAACAACATAGGAAATCCCATCATGCTCTGCACAGCATCAGGGAAAAAAGCCCTGGCTTTTTTTCTTTGATCTGTGGAGCTTAGATAAAAATACAGCAAAAAATGATGCTTTGGTAAGAAAAACAAAGTTCTGATGCTGTGAAACTGTTAAAGAAACACCGAGCCTTTTCACTTCTGCTGAGTAGATTTTTAGTCCGGATGTTCACTTTGTTTGCCCATTGTAAAATCAGTGGAAGTAGCTGCTGCTGCTTTTTTGGCAGTTGGAAACAGCTGTTATTTCCCACAATGCAACAGTATCATACAAGAGATAGAAGAAAGAGGGAAACTTGCTACTTGGTTCTTGGTAATTTGACAATTTGGGCCTGATCAAATTCAATTTTCTCCTAAGATTTCCGGTCCATGTCCAGTATTATGAACAAGGTGTAGGAAACCCCCCATGAGTGTGGTGGCAGGCCCTGAAGAGGTAGGGCTACTGTTGGAATATTGAAGCCCCTCTTTTTAAAATGTGACACCCCCACCCCCATATGTATGCCCACTCTCAGAGAAATAGGTTTTGGGGTAATTTTTGATCCCACATCTATTTCAAAGAAAGTTAAAATTTGATTCAAGTAAAAAAATGAAAGAAAAATGTATGAAAATACTAAGTGAAAAATTCATTGTTCTCCTTTTTTGACAACAATTTTGCATACTTCTTTTTAGTGACATCTTCTTCTGTATGCTTCTCTCTTCTTTCATCATGGCCATCTGTTAATGTCTTTCTTCTTTGATCTTCTGTTTTTCTATTATTGTAAGTCCCTTTGCTTGTCTTCTGCCTTCTATTCTTCTAACATCTGAATTATGGCCTGCTGCATGCCTGCCACCTGTGCTCTCCACAATCTAGTGAAATAGTGATCAGAAGACCACCAGCAAGCATTTCAACTTCCCACTGGGACTTATTGGTCCATAGTTTGGAGCAATAGGAAATCAGCTGGAAATAAGCCCTCAGAAAATCAAAATATTTGCATATAAGTATTCCTTTTGTTCCAATCATATTTTTAATTAATGTGCATGCAACCCTTAGCAGTCTAATGTTGACCAGAATATCAGGAAACAAATATGGTTTGCTGAGAAGTAACTGGAGTTCAGTGAGAAATTGAAAAGTTGGAAATTGTAAATTCAGATGTCAATGGACACTTGTTGTAATGTGGAATTCCATCAGAAACCGAAACTGGCATATCTGACCATCCCTAGTGGCTTATCCCTTGTCATTTCTTGGAGCTTGTGAATGACAGACTAGGTTTAGTGCTCTGGTTAAAGAGACTCTGAAGCGAGAATAAATCTCGCCTCAGAGCTCATAGTTAGCAGGGGCATGTGTGCCCCTGCTAAAACGCCGCTATCCCGCGGCTAAATCGGGGTCCCTTCACCCCCAAACCCACCCCCGCAAAACTTGGTTGTAAACTTGGTCGTATATTTTCTCTTCCTGGAGGCAGGGCTAACGGCTGCAGCCCTGCCTCTAGTCGCGTCTATCAGACGCGCATCGCCGCCTCTCCCCCGCCCCTCTCAGTGAAGGAAGACTGAGAGGGGCGGGGGAGAGGCAGAGGTACGCGTCTGATAGACACGCATGAGGCAGGGCTGTGGCGGTTAGCCCTGCCCCAATGCGGAAGCGCTCCCCGGCTGCACGGAGGGGATTTGGGGGTGAAGGGACCCCCGTTAAGCCGCGGGATAGCGGCGTTTTAGCAGGGGCACACATGCCCCTGCTATCTATGAGGTCTGAAGCGAGATTTATTCTCACTTCAGACTCTCTTTAAATCATACTGCATCATGTTTATTAATTCACAGTTATTATTCAGTGCCAGCTTATTATACAGCATTATAGAGAGTTGAACAAGTCACATAACTTAAAGAGGAACTCCAGTGAAAATAATGTAATAAATTATGTATACATGATTTAGCCAGTGTTTGCCCATTGTAAAGTCTTTCCTCTCCCTGATTTACATTCTGACATTTATCTCATGGTGACATTTTTACTGCTGGCAGGTGATGTCAGTGGAAGGAGATGCTGCTTGCTTTTTTTTGGCAGTTGGAAACAGCTGTAAACAGCTGTTATTTCGCACAATGCAAAAAGGCTCCCACAGTGTGATGTCAGAACCATGGTCCTAACATCACATTGTGGGAGGTGTTTCACCACAATATCAGCCACACAGAGCTCCCTGATGGTCCGTTTGTGAAAAGGAAGACATTTCTCATGGGAAAGGGGGTATCAGCTACTGAATGGGATGAAGTTCAATTCTTGGTTACTGTTTCTCTTTAAGGTTCCTTAAAGTTGGTTCGCAATGTAAGCCCATCGTCTTCATTTCTGGGGAACCTATTTTACCTACTAGTAGATATTTGAGTTGTGGTAGGAAGCTTGAAACCAGCACAATCATAGGAGGAATTGACAAAGTCCTATCCTGTGGATTGTGTCCTGTCGTGGAACTTTAGTATTGCAAGATAAGGGCACTAGTCATTGGTCAAACAATCCTGCCTTTTAATGGCACCAAGTAGCTTCGTAACATAACAGGATTTTTGAGAGATATTCATTTTTCTCACACTAGGTGAGAGGCTTTTGTTAGTCTTATGAGGCAAAAGTAGTAAATATCTAAATTAGAGCACTTCACTTGCCAAATGGCAACTGGCAGTGGTTATTGAATAGCGCAATAAGAACATAGAATGACGCCATGTGATAGATTTCCACAGAGGTGACATTTAATTCCACCATGATCTTGTCTTTTGCCATGCAAGCACATCCAGCACACAGATTTTTATCTGTACTTTCAGTTTCTATCAATCCCATCAGCCAACGGAGTATCCCCTGGTGTTATTGCAATGGCTGAAATCGTATACAGGTAGCCTCATAGTCTTCATTAATGTACATTGTGTTACTTCATAATGCACATATCCTACCCACATACCCTGAGTGGCATCCCCGTTCTCCGTCCATGAGCAGGGCCAGATTTCTACTTTTTGGCGCCCAAGGCCCGCTGTCATCATCCCCCCCCAACAGCTTCCTTACCAACCACACACACAAACTTTTTCCCCCAGCAAACACAAAACTTTAACTGAAGCTACTGTAGAAATCATATTACACCCCACCATTTCAGCACTGGGTCCCTCTCTGGTCAAATGGGTTTCTGCAGTGTTCGAGCTTGGCTGTAGGCGAGTGTGTCCATACTGGGCATGTACAAGTAAAGTTGCCACATTCTCAGTAGAACTAAGGCACTTGTGTACTGCTTTTTTCCTCCATGCACAAGCATTTCATTTTACTGAGCATATGCAAACGTTATTTGCACATGCCCAGTACAGATACGCTTGGTCCCAGTCCTGCTTGCACACTGAAGAATCCTATTGGACCAGAAAGGGTCCCAGCACTGCAACTGTGTATGTGTGTGTGTATGTGTATGGAAGAAGGCAGTTATAACTGAGAAAGGTCAACTAGAGGAGGTGTATGCATGCAGAGAGACAGAACTAATGCCTGGCACACACAATGAGAATTTCTGGCAGATTTCCTGTCAGATTCATTTCCAATATGATTTCTGATCGATTATTTCTTTACTTCTATTGAAGATCGATCGGAAATTAGATTGGACATGTTGGAAATAATCGATTTCACAGTACATGTGCCAGAAAATCTCATAGTGCGTACCAGGCATTAGGGACAGAAGGGTTGGTGTAAGGTAGGTAAGGGGCAGTTAAAACTGAAGAGGTGGTCATGGTGAGGAGAGATCAGTCAGGCTGGAATGAGGTAAGAAAGGATAGAGAAGATAGAGAAGGGCGGTCAGAACTGAGGGGGTGTTCAGGGTAAATAAGTCAGCCAGGGTAGGGGATGGTAACAATTGAAGGGCTAGCCAGGGCTCGTTTCCATAGGGGCAAGCAGCCCCCAGCGTGTGCACCCCCACCTACAGAAGCGCCACAGCTTCCAGTTTGCCCCTCCATAGAAGCACAATAGTTCCGGGCACCAGATGCATTGCAAATAACTCCACTTTATTTCATCCCACCAAACAAATACATAGCACGGCTGGTCTGACAGCTGTTTCGCAAAGGAAGCGAGTTTTTTGTGAAACAGCTGTCAGACCAGCCGTGCTATGTATTTGTTTGGTGGGATGAATTAAAGTGGTGTTATTTGCAACGCATCTGGTGCCCGGAACTTGCCTTTCTTCAGTTTTCAGTTCCCAGCATGCTCCACCTCTCCATAGAGGCACCACAGCTCCCAGCATTCCCCTCCTTATAGTATTGGGGTGTCCCCAGGGCCCAAGAGCAGGCTGCAGACCCTAACCCCCCAATGTGTATAGTGGTCCACGGTGCCCCTGCACAGTATTCACAGCAAGGTGCACTCACCTGTCCAATCGGCATGCTCCTCCTTCAGTCTGCGTGCATCATCCTTGTGGATGCCTCATCTCCATGACCTGGTGGCATGTACATACTTATGTGCCACTGGGCCATGGAGATGAGGCATCTGTGTGGATGAAGCCGGAGACACCCAGAGGTGTGTATCAGCTAGACAGACGAGGGCACTCCGCTGCAAATACTCTGCAAAGGCGTCAATGATGACTATAAACAGAGCGAAGAGGGGCATGCTAGGAGCTGTAGTGCCTCTATAAATGTGGGCATGCTGGGAGCTATAGTGCCTCTACAGAGGTGGGCATGCTGGGAGCTATAGTGCCTCTACAGAGGTGGGCATGCTGGGAGCTGTAGTGCCTTTATGGAAGGGGGCAGCCTCCATACAGGTGGGCATTCTGGGAGCTGTAGTGCCTCTATAAAGGTGGGCATGCTGGGATCTATAGTGCCTCTACAGAGATGGGGAATGCTGGGAGCTGTACTGCCTCTATAGACGTGGGCATGCTAGGAGCTGTAGTGCCTCTATGGAGGGGGGAAGCCTCCATATAGGTGGGCATTCTGGAAGCTATAGTGCCTCTGTATAGGTGGGGAAGCTGGGAGCTGTAGTGCCTCTATAAAGGTGGGCATGCTGGGAGCTATAGTGCCTCTACAGAGATGGGGAATGCTGGGAGCTGTACTGCCTCTATAGACCTGGGCATGCTAGAAGCTGTAGTGCCTCTATGGAGGGGAGCAGGCTAAAGTGGGCATTCTGGGAGCTGTAGTGCCTCTGTATAGCTGAGCAAGCTGGAAGCTGTAGTGCCTCTATGGAGGGGAGCAGGCTAAAGTGGGCATTCTGGGAGCTGTAGTGCCTATGTATAGCTGAGCAAGCTGGAAGCTGTAGTGCCTCTATGGTGGGTGGAGGGAACAAAGGGGTCACCATCTAATGCTGCTTCCTGGAGGGAGTTCAGGACCAGGTACTTACACAGGTTTGAAGTCAATCTGCAGCAGAAGGCACCCTTCCTGATCTCTATTCTGTACAGTGTCTTGCTTCAGCTTTCTCCCCACGTGCAGTCCGGGTGACTTCAGCACTCTCTCCCTCCCCCGTGCTTTGCTGTCAGGACTCAAAGGAGGGAGGGGGGAGTGTATACACAAACATTCTGTGGCCTTCCTGATGAGTTCTGCTGTGCACAGAGGTCTGTCTCCTTCTCTGCCGCGCCCTGGAGTTTCTGACATGTGTGTCCTATGTCTGCCCCAGCGGCGTGGTGAGACTTCCGTGCAGCACTTGTACCTATGCTGCCGCTGCCTGCTCTGATCAGCTGATCCGCTGCTAAGTTAACTTCCCTGGCGTTCCGCATTAGCCGCCCGCTGCGCACACACACAACATGCTGCAATGTGCAAAGCAATGCGGGCGGCTGCATGAAGGAGAGGTGACAAGTCGCCCCAAGAATTCCCCGCCCTAGGAACCGGCCTTGGAGGCCTGCCCAGAAATCCGGCCCTGTCCATGAGGTAGTAAGGCAGGCAAGTGGGGGCATCCTCAAAATGTTTGCTTCGGGTGGCAAAAAGTCTAGAACTGACCCTGCAGATGTGTCATCAGATAACTGCCAAGCAATGCTTTCTGTCTCTATGGAGGGTGAGGAGGGATGATGGAGCACTGCATAATAGGGTAGTGGATGGGGTATAGAGCAAAACTATAGACAGCTGCTAATTGTCTCTTAAAGTTTCATCATTAACAATTTTTGTTGCCACCACTACCTTAGTCCTGTTTGCCACCAGTTTTAGCAGAAGGATGTGAATGTTAGTTTGTAGTACCGATGAGCAAAGAGCGTGTGCTAGTGCGCACCTGTGCTCATCACTCCAGGCAACAGTTATGGCACTACTAACCAGAGTGTTTAACCCTGATGTATGATTCTCCACCCGCCCCCTCCCCCTCTTGGCAGAGATTAGTAGCAGCAAGAAGCAATGCTGGTAAGATGATGGTAAGTATGTCTCACCACTCCCAGCTCCTGCACCAATCAGTACTCTACTGTAACGAACGGTGGAGCACAGAGAGGATCTGATTACCGGTGATCTGCAGTATCACTGGGAATACAGATGTATACCAGATTATAAGTGATCTGCAGTATCACCGATAATCTGATATACCAGCTAACCTCTGTACTTGAGTAGAGTGTAGTGTTTGGTGTAACGGTAACACTAAGAGGACTGAGCCTCAGTGCAGTGGTGAGTACTGCACGGCTTCCTTCCGAAGACCTGAACTCTCCAAGGTGGGAGGAGTCAGGCTGCGAGTAGGAAGGTAAGTCTGAGAGTGACACTCAGGAGAAAGTGTCACCCACAGGACGGGGAACCGCCTCCAATAGTGAGGTTGGTTCTCGAGGTCAGACAAGCCAGATCGTAACACACGGACAGATAAAGTACAGATTCAGGCAGAGGCAGAGGCGGAGTCTAGGTACAGGCAGAGTTCAGCAACAGGGTATCAGAAATATCGAGGTACAAGATCAAGAGGCAGAAGCAGAGTCTAAGGATGAGACGGGGTTCGGCAACAGAGTATCAGAATAGCAAGGTACAAGATCAGAATACAAGAGGATGGTCAGGCAGGCAGAAGGTCATAACAGATAATCACAATCAAACTAGTACTTTAAGCTATCAATAGAATCTAGCTAAGTGTAGGATTACAGCTCCAGCTGGTCCCGGCACACTTAAGGATCTGACTACAGGTCTGAGTGCTCCCACGTATGTGTTTGCAACGCCAGACAAAGAGCAAGTGAACAGCCAGCAGTATATATACACAAGGACCTCTCCAGGACCTCGCTAATTGCTGGACCAATGAGAGTAGTGGAAAATGTCAGCTGACCCGCCTGGTCAGCCGACTCCCTTCTGGCTGTTATTTAAGCTCTGCCTCTGTGCGCGCGCGCGTGTCACTCTGAATCTAGGTGGACTATCAGTCCCAGCCACACCAGTACTGTTTTGCAATGTATCCAGTGAACCGAGTGCGGGAGCCGCCTCCAATGCGGATTCCGCTGTTCCTAATGCGGATTCCGCCGCTCTGCCTATGCGGCATGCGGCGTTTTTTCCGCGTTGTGACCCATGCTGGACGCGGCAACAGCCGCCTCACCTTGAGAGGCAGCGGCTTTTCCGCGTTTTATCACATCTACCCTGGGATAATCTGATACTGGCCTCCTGTAATTCCATGTACCTGGTCCCATCTTGATGATGTCATTAAGCCAGGAGCTGGTATATGGCAAGCAAGAGGCCAGGGGAGCTCCTTGATCACCTCAAGAACTGGTAGAGGTGAGAGACTCATAGGGCTTGATTCACAAAGCGGTGCTAACTGTTAGCACGCCTGTGAAAACCCCCTTAGCACGTCTAAACAAGCTTTTCGCGCATAAAACTTTACGCGCGCAAAACTTTATGCGCGTAAAACTTTACGCGCGTACTGCACAGAGCACAGGGCGCTCCGCGCGAAGTGCCCATTAAAGCCTATGGGACTTAGCGCGCGCAAAACTTTGCGCGCATAAACCTTTGCGCGCGCAAAGTTAGCGCGTGATCTGATTGAGAAATCCGGTGCTAACCTACTTAGCACCCTGGTTAGCGCGTCTAAAGACTTTAGACGTGCTAAGTAGGTTAGCACCGCTTTGTGAATCAAGCCCATAGCCAGCAATGCTTACTACTGCTGATCTCTGCAAGAAAGGATCCAAAAGATCAGAGAGAGCTGTGGGAAAGGGAGGGGCACTAGACTACCATGGAATGCTTTAAAGGAGTTATCAGGCTATATCAAGAAAATAAGTGCTACTTACCCGGGGCTTCGTCCAGCCCCAAGCTCCCAGCCTGTCCCTCGCCGCAGCTCTGCAGTCAACCGTTCGCCCCAGCTCCCTCCCAGTCCCTGGGCGATGACGTCAGGCCGACCTCCAGGCCAGCCTGTACTGCGCCTGCGCGATCGGCGCTGTCAATCACCGCCACATGGACCGGCACATACTGCGCAGGCACAGTAGTTCTGCACCTGCGCAGTACGCGCCGGCCCACGTGGCGGTGATTGACAGCGCCGCTCGCGCAGGCGCAATACAGGCTGACCTCCAGGTCAGCCTGACGTCATCTCCACGGACCGGGAAGCAGAGGCGGCAAACGGCTGCGGGCAGAGCTTCGGGGATGGACATGCTGGGTGCTTAGGGCTGGACGAAGCCCCGGGTAAGTAGCACTTATTTTCTTGATATTGCCTGATAACTCCTTTAAGAGGGAAGGTGGGGCATTATGCTACCAGAGAAAGCTAATGAGATGGGGTAGGTCACTAGACTACAAGGGAAATCTGTAAGAGGCAGTAACAACTAGACTACCAAGGACCCCTATAAGGAGGAGGGGGGACAAGTAGACTACCATGGAAAGCAGGGGGGGGGGGACTAGGGTACTAGGGGAAGTTATTAGGGGGGAAGGAGCCAAAAGACTACAAGGGAAAGCTATACAAGAGATGAAAGGAACCACTAGACTACAGGGACCGCTATAAGGGGAAAGGGGGACCACTAGAGTACCAGGAAAAGCAACCCAGGAGGGGGGACCACTAGGCTACCAGGGAAAGCTATAAAGTGGGAGTTGGCCACTGAACTACAAGGAAAACTATAAGGGGATGGGAGGGACCATTAGATTACTAGGGACCACTATAAGAGGAGAGAGGGGTCCACTAGAGTACCAGGGAAATCCAGCATGGGAGGGGGAACTGCTATAAAGGGAACGCTATAAAGGGGAAGGAATGCTGTAAAGGGGGAGGGAGGACCATTAGACAAAAATGGAAAAAATATATGAACGGGAGGCATACATTTAAAAAGGGCATGTGTTAATTTGGGCACTGGAGAAAGCCGCTAGTGGAATATTGATAAAATTACTGAAATTCCACTGCTTAAAGAGAACCCGAGGTGGGTTCTAAGAATCCTAATTGCACACAGAGGCTGGGTCTGCATATAATACCCAGCCTCTGTTGTTATACAGTTCCCCCCACAGGCCCCCACTGTGCTCTGCTTGCCCCATAAATCATACGCCGTGCTAAGCAACAAGTAGCATCCCTCCCCTCCCCGCTGATTGGAGGGAAGGGACGCAGGCAGGGAGCGGCGACATAGAGGAGGTGGGGGAGCAGCGAGAATGACAGTACAGGCATAAACAGCCGGCTATCGACACGCTGCATGTCGCTTAGCGCGGCGTATGATTTATGGGGGCAAGCAGAGCGCAGGGGGGCCTGTGGGGGAAGCTGTATAGCAACAGAGGCTGGGTATTATATGCAGACCCAGCCTCTGTGTGCAGTTAGGATTCTTAGAACCCACCTCGGGTTCTCTATAACTCCAATAGTAAAGTATCTGTAATCTTTACCAAAATTTTACTGACACCGACCTAACTGTGTTCTCATTTGAGCCCTCATTCTACCAATGCCTAACTCTAACCAACCTCTCAGCAGATGTCTAAATCTAACCGATCCCACTGAAATATTCCTAACCCTTACCCAACCCTCCAACCCATGTCAAACCCTAACTGGTCCCCTGCTGAAAAATGTAAAACCCTAACTGACCCCAACCGATGCCTCCACAATCCCGATTCCAGCTGATTCAATGTCAATTCATGGCTGCATTGGTAAATTAGGCCAAAGGCACTCGTGACTCTAACAGGCATCCCTGGGCCAAATTTCCACTTGTAGCTGTGAGTTGGCGTGGAATCAGTGGGGATTGGGGCCTGCCCGCTTCATGCCTGTTATCTGTAGCCACAGTTTGAGTAGTGGTCAGTGGGCACCCTTGGCACCTACTATTTTACTTGGCGCTTCCAGTGTGCTGTTTGCTGACATTATCCTTTGAGTCCTGATCACATGACCTGACATGTGAAAGGGTCCCGGAGGATTATGCCAGGATACAGTGCGCCTCCCGGGAAGAAGAAGAGAAAGTTTGCAGCCAGAGCTGGGACAAGGTCCTCCAGCACCCAAGGCTGAGACACCAAAGTGCGCCCCTCCATCCCTGCCTCCCCAGCCGTCACACACTGATTGCTATTAGACTAAGAGGCGCCACAGGGCCCACAACCTCCCCAACACCTTAATATCTAGTTATCTGGCTTGCAGTCACTGCCATATATCCCCTTTTCTTATTTCTTTCTGCTTCAAACACAATTAGGAATGACAGCTGAATGAATTTTGCGCCCCCTCCTACACTGCGCCCTGAGGCTGGAGCCTCTCCAGCCTATGCCTCGGCCCGGCCCTGGATGCAGCAAACAGATCAAGTAAATATCTTAGTGCTCCCTGAGCTACACTGCATTTGGGGGCTGGATGTTTGGTGGGAGTCTGGATAATTAAAGCCAGCTGTAGTGAGTTATCTCACACGAGATGACTCCTGCATGGCAGGCAAAAAGTTAAAATGCATAGGAGATCAAATAATTTGGGGAAAAAAACCCAAAGAAAGAATAGTTTGTCCCCAAAAACGACTATGTATATATCAGTAAGGTCATAAGTAGTGGTAAAATTATTGTTGATTAGACAGGGATATCGCTAAAACATAAGAACTGCTCTAGTTAATTAGTACAAAATAGGAGCAAAATGCCAATATTCTTTTTGCATTCATTTCCTCGAAAATAATGTTAAACTCGATTTTCAAGCGAAAATGCCATTGAAAATAAGTTTTGTTATTTTTTTTTTTGTGGTTTTCACTCTTTTCACAAATTTTATCGGTAAAAATATCCATTTTTTGCGTTGTCACTGCAAAAATTCTTATGGAAAAAATATAGTTTCCAGCGTTTTTGCGCTTTTTGGGAATTATTGTAGTAAAATATCAATTTGTTGAATTTAAAAAAAAACAAAACAGCGAAAACGCAAAAATACAAGCTATTTTTTCTTAAAATTTTTCACAAAATCAAAAATAGCATTTTCGATGCAAACATGCCTTTGGCAAAAATTTGCAAGGAACACTGGTAGAAAACAGTTCTAGGTGCCAAGTGGTTAAGGAACCTTGGCAGTACTTGGGGTACCCCTGCACTAACGTTACATTCTCAAGTGAGATGACTCCAACCTATCACTAGTCTCAGCCTTAACTTTAAGAAGTGGGGCTAAAGTATTATGCAGTTTATTTTATAACTATTGGGCTGAAAAGAAAATAGCATAGGGCGTAGCAGTAACCTTTATTTATATTCTCAACACAACATTGTTGTTCTTTTAACTACCTTGACAATTGCATGTAATCCAGACCAAATATCGGTCTGTCTAACCAAACACGCAGGTTCTGACTCAGGTCATGTAAAACACATGCCGGTTTCCACAGAAGTGTGCCTTGAGAAATCATTTTAATGCCTGCCTCTGAGCTAAAAAGCTCATATTATGAGAATTGCTCAGTTCCCGTATATATCTGAATGCCTACATTTCTGTATTTAATGCTTCAATAAACAATAGCTTTTTCTTTTATTATTCATGATTTTCAGCCATGAAAGAAAAGTTGGTTCTTTACGCCCTCACCCAATCCGGAGCCATCCGTTTTAGAAAATGCTGCACTAAATAAATCGCTGTTGATATTGCAGTATCCATTGCACTGAATATCCCCAGATACGCCAGAGCAATTTTTCCTTTTGTACTGCTTACAGAACAATCTCGGTGAAATACGGCAGGAGACCTTTCCTTGAGTACTGTACTAAACATCATCCACATTGAGGCTTAAACATTCCTCTGAACACAACATTAAGCACACACCACATTTAAATATCACAAATAGAATACAGGCCATCTTTTCCTCACTACATTACATGCCCGACGGCCATATTAGAAACTCAGAGCAGGTTTGCGTCCTGGTTTTTCCTCCGTGAGAAGAAATACATTTTCACTAAACCTGGTTTTATTGTTACTTCCAGAAGGAAACACCTGACACCACAATCTGCGGGAGAGCTTCTTTTTAATGCGGCCCATACTGAACTTGTTCCCGGTTAGTATTTCTTCCAGGCTAAGGTGAAAATTAATTGAAGCTGCAACTTCAGATGAGTTTCAAACTGGATGAAAATGAGTATCCTCACACCAAGGAGGTGGCAGGCGGTAATTAATGTAATAGGAGTTAATGAACTGGAAGGTTCTCAATCTACCTGGTTGGAAACACATTTTACGGAGAGCTTACTGATGATCACTTTGAAACACATTTAAAAAGGGTACATCAGAACTTAACAATTCTTCTACTTCTCTCTTCTGTCGTTTTTAAGAGAGAATTGGAGGAACATCGTAATTAGTATAGATGCTACTTACATTAATTGTTTAACCCACAGAAATAGTAATTAAAATCCAGACATTTTGAGACAGTTAATACACTTGTGGGTATCTTTATGCAACCGTCAATTTACTGATTTATAAATAGATATTCGTAACACAATGTCATACATCTCCATCCAGTATGTGAAATATAAAGCCACTTCAGTTGTGAGTCAAATATCTTGCGATTGATCAGTCCGTTTAAGGTCACTAGGATCCTTTGTAAAGCATTTAGGAAACATATGACCAGGAGGTGGCAAGAACAAAGATGGTTTGCATTTGCAAGGTCATGATTTCTACTTGCTTGACCAAGGGTCCTAGTAGCCCGAAACTGACTGATCTGTTCAACAATATTTTACTTAAATGAACACTATTGATTAACATGTTTTTTTCAATTGAGATAGGAAATGTTTGGTAAGTGCTGCAAAGTACTGGTGTATATATTTGAATCCTTATCTCTTTGTTTACTGTTATCTAATTCCTTTCACACTTTTCTGATGCCAGAGTGAGCTATGAGGGTAAGGGGGGAATTCCCTCAGAGAGCTCAGTCAGAGACAGGTAGAGCTTTCTCTCACAGAGAGCAGAGGAAATGTATCTTATGTGCAGCATAAACGTGCGTGTGTGTACGTGTGTGTGTGTGTGTGTGTTTACGTGTGTGTGTGTGTGTGTGTGTGTGTGTACGTGTGTGTACGCGTGTGTGTGTGTGTGTGTGTGTACGTGTGTGTGTGTGTGTAACCTGATACCTGACAGGCTTTTGTTTTCATATAACCGTGCTTCAATATTACACTGTTCTTAGCATGTCAGACTGCAGAGATTCCCACCTTTGCAAATAAGACATTCCAAACGTAGCTAAAATCCTAAAATCTACACACAATGAATTACAGCTTTTGCCTCTTAACATAAAAAAGTAGGAACATTTTTATACAGCTACTTAGACATTATTTGTACATTGTCATTTTAGAACACTTGGGTATTGATAGTGTTCCTTTAAAACTAAAGTGGCATTACATTTCACATACTGGATTGAGGTCTATGGCATGGTGTTATGAATACCTATTTACAGATAAAAAAATTGCTGGTTGCAAAAAAAACCCACAGGTGTATATATATATATATATATATATATATATATATATATATATATATATATATATATATATATATATATATGTATGTATATATATATATATCACATTGTTACGTAACAACTCAAAACTGGACCCTGTGCTGATCCAATCTCCTGGCAAAGGCTGGGCAAGGTGGGATGGTTAGAACTGCCAGTTAAACTGCCATTTAGGAAATACTTTTGAAAACAAAAGAAAACCCCAAGAATTTCCCATAAGGTGATGGACTAGTCCAAAACCTGTCAGTTTTTTTTTAATTTTTCTTGCTTACTTTTTAAGCTGGAGTGGTCCTTTAAAGGAACACTATCGATTAACATGTTTTTTTTAAACCTGGGATTGAGAGAGTCCCTGAAGTGCTGGTAAATAATGATGTATACATTTCACTTGCTTATCTCTTTTGTTTAGTGTATCAAATTCCTTTCACTCTTAACTGACCGCAAGTCTGGCCAAATCTGACAGCCCAGTGAACCATGAGGGGAGGGGGAATTCCCTCACACTCCATCTGTTAACCCTGTGTGTGTGAGAAAGCTCTCAGCAGCTGCCTGTGTCTCTGACTGAACTGTCTGCAGAGAGCAGAGGAAATGTAACTTGGTATAAAACATTTCTATTTGTTTGTGAAACCTGACACAACAGCTTTTTCTTTTTTCTTTTTTTCCCTTTCAGAATAAAAATACTCGGTAGTCTGATATGTAAAAAATAACACTGGCTGCGCATTGAAGCAGACACCCCTTTTGTAAATGATTTGTTCCAATAGCAATAAATCCTACACATAATGAATTAAAGCTTTTGCCTCTGATATTTAACATGAAAAGTAGGAAAACTTTACACAGCTGCTTACACATTATTTGTACATTGTCATTTTAGAACACTTGAGTATTGATAGTGTTCCTTTAAATCATTTGTGTGTTTTTGGGGTGATTTAAAGATAGATAAATAGATAGATAGATAGATAGATAGATAGATAGATAGATACGTCTACCACCTCGTATTATCAATCTTTTTTAATTCCTTTCTAGTTAAACCACTCTTGCTGAAAAGACATTATGAATGTGCCCATAACATCCAGTTATAAAGCAATGTTTGTATTCTACAGGTGTGTCATTTGCCGCTGCAACAAGCACTGTGCACACAAAGACAGCAGTGGATTCATCTCTGAACAAGTGCTTAAGAGCCAGTGACTCGTCTCTACTGCTGACAAACAACCTGGAGTCAACCTGTGGTTCTGTTCTGCTGTCTTTCCTATTTCTCCTTTTTTTTTTCATTTTATACATATTTTTTTTTTTACTAGCAATTTGATGTTTGATCATTTGAGGCAATGAGGCAGAGGGTAATTTACGTTATCAGCGAGGAATAAGGGGTGTTCGGAACCCAGATGTAAGACCCATTCTATTGCTAAAGAGCCATTGTAATGTAATGAGACTCCAGTCAAGTGCAGCCCGTAATGGAGAGGAACATTTTACATTCATCTACCTACCTGAGTGAGCCTCCACGGACTGAGGCAATAGCTTTACCATGGGGAGGGGGTGCAGCGGCATATCCAATGTACTGGGCCATGTCTGCATCACTGTCACAGGATCCTTCAGGCAAGAGTGAAAAAAGCAAACAGTGGACACCTAAATTATTATGAAAGCCAGAAAAAAAATTACAATGTCATCAGGACACAAGTATAAGCTTTTCATCTAGAAATAAAACCAACACAGCCTCTATAAGATCAATATTATCAGGATTATGTCTATTACTTCGTTTCTCTATTTGTGTGTATGTTGTCTTTTTCCACTGCATTATTGTTCTCCTTGTAAGAAGATGCAGTGGTGATGATGACTGCTCTCATTGAACTGCCCTTGCTTCCCGCCCTGCTGCAAGGTTTCACTAAACTGATATTCTGTGTAATGAAGGTGATAGAGGCCTGTCCCGGCTATTTAATGCTGAAAACGAGGCAGGCAGCTAAACACACAGATAAAATACAATGTGTGGTAGTCTGGTAGAACTAGTTTGGCATCGTTGGGTTTGGCATCATTTAAAATATTTATAATTTAGGTCATTCACCATTGGTAAATGACTTAAAGAGGAACTGTAGTGTAAAAGGGGAGAAAAATAAATCAACATATTAAAAAGTGTAAGTTAAAAGATAGAAGAGAGATCAAGAAATGATTGACCAACAATCAGCCTGCACGTCATCATCTTTGCTACTGGCAGGCATAAAAGAAAACACTGCACCAACTACAATTATCTGGAACCACACCCCCAACAATGCAATAGGCTAAAAGGCTGCTTTTTAATAGATATACATATGGACAGAGTTAATTACTGGTTGCTAGGTAGTTGGAAACAGCTGTTATTCCCCACTATGCAACAAGGCCCCCACAGTGTGGGATCTAGGTGCTGACATCACACTGTGGGAGGGGTTTCTCCACAGTGTCAGCCATACAGACTCCCCCCCCCCCCCCGATGATCTATGTTAGAAAAGGTAAAAATATCTTATGGGAAAAGGGGTTTCAGCTACTGATTGGTATGAAGTTTAATCATTGGTTACAGTTTCTCTTTGAATGGCACATATTTTAAATGCTGCCAAACCCAATGATGCCAAACTAGTTGTATCTCCCTTACGTCATGGGTAAAGCACCCTCTCTGCCTGCTGCTGACTGAACAGTGCTGAAGAGCACATCACGACCATCTCTATCATCTCCCTGCATGTAGGTGGTAGGGATGGTTGAAATGCTGTTTTCCAATTACATAGAAATTCTGATTTCCGGCAATGCCGATGACCAATGTTGCAGATTTTCAATTTCCATTTTCCGAGAAGTCTTTTTGGGGGATTATTTTTGTAGTCTCTGATTGGCCAAATACTTCCTGTTCTGTGATTGAGCTAAAATGACCAAGTTGCAGTAAAGTGGTATTTCAGAAGAAATCCGATTTCCGTTTTCAGATCGAAAATGCCAATTTCCGATGATCGGAATTGTTGTAATTTCAAATCCGCTAAATCTGAATGAGCATCCCTAATAGGTGGGAATGAGTTTTATATAAAATAGGCTAAAAAGACAGAATTAGGTATTTTTACAAGCTGTATTAATGTTGGGCTGGATTAACATATAAATTAATCAAAATAATGTTTTACATTTAAAAGATTTAAAACATATTGGACAACATTTAAATTATAATTAGCACAATGCATACAGGAGTGCTTGAGGTGATGTTACTTACAGAAGGGGAACCTTGGCCAATGAAGCTTTTAATAAATAGCTACAAGCTATAACAGTGTTGAAAAAGTGCTGCCCTAGAACACTCCTACATGGGTATTCATGGAAATATTTGCATGTTCACATTTACATGTTCACACAATCCAGTGGCCATACACAGTAGATCAGAATAATATAGTACCAAAGGATAAGGCAATCTCAGGTCAAGTTCAGTTGCAACGGTAGGTCAGTCCAGGCAGCAATCCAAATAACAGGGTCAAGAAGCAAAGCAAGGTTGTACAAAAGTAATCCATAAATATCACACCCAAAAGAGTAACACAAAGCAGCTATTGCTACCACGGGAAATGACACAATGAACAGGCTTAATAAATAAGAGAGCATTATGGAATAAAAAATCCCAGCATTTAATTGGCTGCTAGATGTAATGCAATCCATGTGCTTGCAGCACCCATTTTTGGACACTATCTGAGACCATAGGGACAGGGAAGAGCCGCGCACCCGCTAGTGTTAGGCGAACAGTGTTCGCCACTGTTCGGGTTCTGCAGAACATCACCCTGTTCGGGTGATGTTCGAGTTTGGCCGAACACCTGATGGTGTTCGGCCAAACTGTTCGGCCATATGGCCGAACTAAGAGCGCATGGCCGAACGTTCCCCGAACGTTCGGCTAGCGATGTGATTGGCCGAACGGGTCACGTGGTTCGGACCCGAACGCGCTCTGATTGGCCGAACGGGTCACGTGGATCGGGTAAATAAATACCCGATCCACGTCATTTCTCCGCCATTTGTCTGTGGGTTTAGCTTTGGGTAGGCAGGCAGGGTAGTTCTCTCTCCAGCCAGGCTAGCCAGGGTTCCCCCAGTCGTGTCACTGCTGGGAACAGTAGTACACCGCTCACCCACCACTGTATAGCATTGTGTTTACTGCCACTCTGTGTCGCTTCTGGGAACAGTAGTACACCGCTCAGCCACACTATATAGCATTGTGTTTACTGCCACTCTGTGTCTCTGCTGGGAACAGTAGTACACCGCTCACCCACCACTGTATAGCATTGTGCTCTGTATCGCTGCTGGGAACAGTAGTACACCACTCACCCACCACTGTATACCATTGTGCTCTGTGTCGCTGCTGGGAACAGTAGTACACCGCTCAGCCACCACTGTATAGCATTGTGTTTACTGCCACTCTGTGTCTCTGCTGGCAACAGTAGTACACCGCTCACCCACCACTGTATAGCATTGTGCTCTGTGTCGCTGCTGGGAACAGTAGTACACCACTCACCCACACTATATAGCATTGTGTTTACTGCCACTCTGTGTCTCTGCTGGGAACAGTAGTATACCGCTCACCCACCACTGTATAGCATTGTGCTCTGTATCGCTGCTGGGAACAGTAGTATACTGCTCACCCACCACTGTATAGCATTGTGCTCTGTGTCGCTGCTGGGAACAGTAGTACACCGCTCAGCCACACTATATAGCATTGTGTTTACTGCCACTCTGTGTCTCTGCTGGGAACAGTAGTACACCGCTCACCCGCCACTGTATAGCATTTCTGTACTGCCACTGTACTGCTGCCAGTCAGCGTGTACTTTAAGGATAAGTGAAATGAAGAAGAAATCCTGTGAAAGAGGGAGGGGCAAGGGAAGAGGTGTTTCCCCTGATGGTTCACGTACAGGCCACAGGGGAGCACCGAAGAAAACCCACTCAATACCGCCCATGTTGTCCAGGAAATCAACCCTCACAAATCCAAAAGAACAGGACCAGATAATTAATTGGATGACCTCTCAAGCGTCCAGCAGTGGGTTAAGCAGCACCAGCACATCACGCACGAGGTCCGAGTCCTCAGCCAGTTACAAGGAGCCAGTGGGCACAAAGCTGACACAACCGGCAGCGACACCACGCACACAACTGCTAAATAACCAGTCAGAAGAATTTCCTCAGGACACAATGGGGTATTCGCAGGAGCTATTCCCAGCCCAACAAACTTCCACCTTTCAAAGGTCAATGGAACAGCCAGAAATTTTGTGCCCGGATTCACAACCATTTAGTGTGGGAAATGCACCGCGCACTGAAATGCAAGGCGAGTCCGAGGACTTTGAAACCCAAATCCCAGAGCAAGTTGGGCAGGAGGGGTTTCAATTGCCGGAGGTCGGCCAAGAAGATCTGGAAGACGACATTGGAGTGAGCTGCGCAGAGGTTGTTCTGGGGAGCTCTACTCCACGGCGGCGGCCCACAATCACATATGACGAGTTTGAGGAGATGGAAGAGGAGGAGGGTATGGACAATGTTGACAGAGACCAAGATTTTGTATGTGAAGGAGAACATCGCCGTCGTAGCAGCAGCACAGATGAGTCTGTTGAAGAACCCACTGCTGCACGAGTTCACCTTGTGCCACAAGGTAGGCGGCGCGAAATTTCAGGCACCACAAGCGTGGAAGTTCAAGTGAGACGCAAAAGAGGCGCAAACACAAATCGCCAGCAAGGCAGGTGCTCCAAAGTCTGGCCTTTCTTTGAAGACTGCAGTGAGGTTGGTACCATGGTGATTTGCAAGGTGTGCAAGACCCGCCTGAGCAGGGGGAAAAATATTAACAACCTCTCCACCACCAGCATAACCCGCCACATGGTATCCAAACATCCCACTCTGTGGGCGCCAGGACAGGGTACCAGCAACACTGCCTCCCTTGGGGTCACCAGACTCACCACCAGACCCTCCTCAGCAGCAGCAGTAGCCCAGCCATTGCGTGGTTCACAACAACATTCACAAACATCAGACGACGCTGACACTGTCACTTTCCGGAATAGTGCTCTTGAGGTCTCCCAGTCTTCATCAAACACAACAACCAACAGCCGTTCAGTGTGCAGCCCTACGGTTCAGTTGTCTGTCTCGGAGATGCTTGAGCGCAAGAGGAAATTGCCAGCAAATGACCCCCGGGCCGAGGCACTAACAGCCAGCATAGCCAAGCTTCTGGCCTGCAAAATGCTGCCATATCGAGTGGTGGAGACAAACAGCTTCAAGGGCATGATGTCAGTGGCCATCCCACGTTACGTGGTTCCCAGCCGCTACCACTTTGCGCGCTCTGCAGTGCCTGAGTTGCATGAGCACGTGGTCAGCAAAATAACCTGAAGCTTGAAGAATGCCGTTGCCTGCAAGGTTCACCTCACCACTGACACCTGGATGAGTGCGTTCGGCCAGGGTCGATACATCTCCCTTACCGCGCACTGGGTGAACCTTGTGGAGCCTGGCAGCGATTCCTCACCTGCTACGGCGCGGGTGTTGCCCACGCAGCAAACAGCTGCACCGCCGTCCCTCCCACTGGATAACAACAGCAGCACCTACCTCTCTGACTCCTTCTCCTCCAACGCATCTCAAAGCTGTACCTCATCCGGAAATGCTAACCCAGCAGCAGTAGGATCGTGGAAGCAGTGCAGCACAGCTGTTGGCATGCGTCAGCAAGCGTTGCTGAAGCTGATCTGCCTTGGGGATAAGCAGCACACAGGGGAGGAAATTTGGAGGGGAATAAAGGAACAGACGGATTTGTGGCTGGCACCGCTGGACCTGAAACCGGGCATGGTTGTGTGTGATAATGGGAGTAATCTCATTCGCGCTTTAAGGTTGGCTAAGCTGACACACATCCCTTGCCTGGCGCACGTGATGAACCTAGTAGTTCAGCGGTTCCTGAAAACATACCCAGGCGTGGCCGATCTTCTGTTGAAGGTGCGACGAGTGGCCAAACATTGTAGAAATTCCAGTACTGCTGCGGGGGCACTCGCCAAGATGCAGGAGCGCTTCAATCTCCCCCACCATTGCTTGCTGTGTGATGTCCCTACCAGCTGGAATTCTATGCTGCACATGCTAGCCCGCTTTTGCGAGCAGAAGAGTGCAGTGGTCCAGTACATGATGGCGCAGTACCGAGGCGCATCCGGACAGCTGCCAAGCTTCTGTGGATCCGATTGGGCCAACATGTTGGACCTCTGCCAAGTCCTCCAAAATTTTGAGCAATCCACGTTGCTTGTGAGCAGTGACAACTCTTCAGTCAGCATTACCATACCACTGCTGTGTTTACTGAAGAAGTCAATGTTGAAAATCAAGGAAACAGCTGTCATGATGCAACTGGGGGTATCTGAAGGAGAAAACGATCAGCGTGATGATACCAACATCAGGCCATCTGCCTCAGGAAACGCTGGCCCCAGCAGCTATGACGAAGAAGAGGAGGAGGAACAGCTGGAGTTGGAGCAGGAATTTCATGCCACCACTGACGAGGGCCAGAGCGGTGCACGTTGGACTTCCACAATTCAGCGCGAATGGTCAGCAGAAGCAGACCAGGAAGAAGGTGACGACTATGATGCATCACAACGCTCACAAGAGGATGATGAGGATTCTGGCAGGACTCTGGCACACATGGCTCAATTCATGCTAGACTGCATTGAACGCAACCCATGCATTGTGCGCATTCTGGACAACACCAATTACTGGGTTTATACTTTTCTGGATCCACGGTACAAACACAATGTTCCAAAACTGCTTGAAGAAAGAGTCAGACAGGTCAAAATGGAAGAATACGAGCAGGCCCTTGTGGAGACTTTAGAGAGGAGATTGACATCCTCCCCCTCCTCTAGCCAGTTGTACGCAGACAGACTGATTTCCGCAAACCCAGGACGACCAGGAGGGCAGCAAACAACACAAGCCGCAGCTAGTGCCCAAAAGGGAATGGTATCAGCAGTGTCCTTGGAGTGGGAAAATTTTCTGACACCCATGCAGCAGCCCACAGAACAGCAAGTGTGCAGATCCACCTCCAACACCGATCGCCTGGAGAAGATGGTCAAGGACTACATGTCAGATGGCGTAGCTGTGTTGAACAATCCATCTGCACCCTTCAACTATTGGGTATCGAAGCTAGACACCTGGCACGAACTGGCAATGTACGCAATAGAGGTGCTGGCTTGCCCGGCAGTCAGAACGCTGTTTCAGTGCTGCCGGAGGCAACGTCACAGATCGGCGTATCCACCTCTCCCCAGAAAATGCAGACCGTCTGACTCAAATTAAAGTGAATCAATCCTGGATTGGAAACGACCACGCAACACTCCCGGACCCCAACCAAGTAACATGAACAATGAACATCTGTGATGGGTTAGCGTTTCCGGTCCCTGTTTATTGAACCTCTCATCTGTATTACATTTATGACTGCATGGCGACAAAAAGCAAATTGCTATCCGCAATGGGTTGTTGTGTCTCAAAGCGTGGCCTTCTCCTCCTGCGCCGCCCTCCTCCTGTTCCATCACGTGTGCTGCTGCTGGGTTAACGTTACCGGTCCCTTTTCCTGGAACCTCTCATCTGTATTACATTTATGACTGCATGCCGACAAAAAGCAAATTGCTATCCGCACGCTTCTTGTCCTCATGCAAGGCCTGGGTTGTTGTGTCTCAAAGCGTGGCCTTCTCCTCCTGCCCCGCCCTCCTCCTGTTCCATCACGTGTGCTGCTGCTGGGTTAGCGTTACCGGTCCCTTTTCCTGGAACCTCTCATCTGTATTACATTTATGACTGCATGCCGACAAAAAGCAAATTGCTATCCGCACGCTTCTTGTCCGCATGCAAGGCCTGGGTTGTTGTGTCTCAAAGCGTGGCCTTCTCCTCCTGCCCCGCCCTCCTCCTGTTCCATCACGTGTGCTGCTGCTGGGTTAGCGTTACCGGTCCCTTTTCCTGGAACCTCTCATCTGTATTACATTTATGACTGCATGCCGACAAAAAGCAAATTGCTATCCGCACGCTTCTTGTCCTCATGCAAGGCCTGGGTTGTTGTGTCTCAAAGCGTGGCCTTCTCCTCCTGCCCCGCCCTCCTCCTGTTCCATCACGTGTGCTGCTGCTGGGTTAGCGTTACCGGTCCCTTTTCCTGGAACCTCTCATCTGTATTACATTTATGACTGCATGCCGACAAAAAGCAAATTGCTATCCGCACGCTTCTTGTCCTCATGCAAGGCCTGGGTTGTTGTGTCTCAAAGCGTGGCCTTCTCCTCCTGCGCCGCCCTCCTCCTGTTCCATCACGTGTGCTGCTGATGGGTTAGCGTTACCGGTCCCTTTTCCTGGAACCTCTCATCTGTATTGCATTTATGACTGCATGCCGACAAAAAGCAAATTGCTATCCGCACGCTTCTTGTCCTCATGCAAGGCCTGGGTTGTTGTGTCTCAAAGCGTGGCCTTCTCCTCCTGCGCCGCCCTCCTCCTGTTCCATCACGTTTGCTGCTGCTGGGTTAGCGTTACCGGTCCCTTTTCCTGGAACCTCTCATCTGTATTACATTTATGACTGCATGCCGACAAAAAGCAAATTGCTATCCGCATGCTTCTTGTCCTCATGCAAGGCCTGGGTTGTTGTGTCTCAAAGCGTGGCCTTCTCCTCCTGCCCCGCCCTCCTCCTGTTCCATCACGTGTGCTGCTGCTGGGTTAGCGTTACCGGTCCCTTTTCCTGGAACCTCTCATCTGTATTACATTTATGACTGCATGCCGACAAAAAGCATGTTACCTGTGCAAAGAAAACAGACATTTCCCACATTTAAAAGACAGTTTTCCCTTTGAAACTTTAAAATCGATTTTCTCAAAAACTATAAGCTCTTTTTGCAAAATTTTTTTCCTCTTGTACCCACTCCCAAGGTGCACATACCCTGTAAATTTGGGGTATGTAGCATGTAAGGAGGCTTTACAAAGCACGAAAGTTCGGGTCCCCATTGACTTCCATTATGTTCGGAGTTCGGCTCGAACACCCGAACATCGTGGCCATGTTCGGCCTGTTCGGCCCGAACCCGAACATCTAGACGTTCGCCCAACACTAGCACCCGCATCTATAGCCAACTCTGAGCTATGCACGCAGACACATGTGCATTGCTCCTGGGAGAGTTGGATAGCTCTGTAGGAGAGGGGAGCCATGTGGGATGGTGTGGCTAGTATGGCGGAGCCCCCATGCCAGCCTGCATGAGTGACAAGGGGCTAATTAAAGCTTTGGAGGGGGCTATGTTCTTTTTAAAAAAAAGTGCAGGATGGCTGGTATAGCAAGGGTGACTGAGTCAACCTACAACTGCTGGTGTTAAGTTAGAGGTCAGAATTAGGCTTTTTGAGAAACCGTTAGAGCTAGCTACAAAAAAAGCAACATATCATAGCTGAAAAGATATATGTGCACCCAAAATTCCATTCCCACATCTATCTGTGCCACACTGTGACGCTAAAAGTACCCACCTCCTGATATAATGCCATTCCTTTTAGACAGCAAATCATATTGCTAGGAACAATAGATCTAAAACCTGATTGGTAGGTAGCAGTAGTCAAATGCTTCTCGTTTGCTCCAGTTTTCATTGCACCTGTTTTGATAAGTCTGATCCAGAAACAGGGCAACCAATTTGGTGGGGAAATTAAATTCTTGGTGGTCTTCCTTAGTGGAAAAAAGGAAACTGCAGTGATGTAACTACAGGGATGCAGTGAGGCGTCCCCAACTACTTACTTTCCTTTTCCCATCCATCAGGTTTTTGTGGCTTGTTATAGGTATGAAGATTATGATGGCCACACTTGATTCATGACTTTTGCAAGATGGGCCTCCAAGCTGTGAGGGTCACCAAAGAAAGGCCAGGGAAATGGTGTGAACATGGGGGCCCCTTTCAATGTTTTGCTGGGGGGAGGCATAATTTGTAGTAACGTCCCTGGTCATTATAAGAGAACGTGCCGTTTAGTACTTGGAATGAGTGATCCGACAAACATGACTATGGATGGCTTTAGAATTAAACTTTTTTCGGTCTTGAATTTGTGTCTGAACAGCCACTTCTAAATCTATATTTTCAGATAGTGAAACAGAGGCTTGAAGGCAGTTTGGGATGTGGCTAAGCTGACTGAACATTACCATTCTCTAGAGAATCCATTGTACAGCTGGCTGGTATGCAGTAAAAAGACAGGCATCAGATTTATTGCCTTCAAACCACCACATTTTAATGGGCTTTGCTGTTGGTGAATAGAATGTTATTTCCCAAACTGTGTCATATCAGTAGGGTATGACACGCCAGAGCCTTTCCACTGGATCATATAGAGAAAATGAATGTAATACCATGGCACGGTGTAATGCTGGTTATTATTTTTATGAGTCCCTTGCAGTGTGACACATAAGCATGGCAGCAACGGGAAGAACAGGCTGCACATTTAATCATAAGGTTGCAATACATTTAGCATTCTTTATGCTAACCACGTTTAGCTAAGAACAGTGCTGGCCTAAGGCTGTACAGTGTCCTCTGCTGCCCAGCATGCACACACTATTATTTTCATGTATGCACATTTTTGTAAATTATCCTAATATGATATTGAGCATTATCCTTTACTATGTTTTGTATTCTTTCATCTCCCTGCTTTGCACCTTCATTACCAAACTGTTCATGCTCCAGGAACAGAGCTTATTTTATATGTCTATCGGTTCCATGACTAACTGATGACAAATCACTTCAACACACCACGCCTTGCATTGAAGGGGTTAAAGCGGGCGCTCCCGCAATAGGCATGCACGTGCACTTTGGCAGAATGGACATCTATGAAAGGTCCTATTTGTACTAATTAATCATAAAATCGCAGTTGCTCAATCAGGCTAATAACCATAATATGAGGAGCTAACAAGGCTGGGCAAATAACAGTAATATTTACTGGTGATCACCTGGCTTTTTTAGTAAGATGTGGTCAGGGCCGGGCCGAGGCATAGGCTGGAGAGGCTCCAGCCTCAGGGCGCAGTGTAGGAGGGGGCGCAGAATTCATTCAGCTGTCATTCCTAATTGTGTATGAAGCAGAAAGAAATAAGAAAAGGGGATACATAGCGGTGACTGCAAGCCAGATAACTAGATATTAAGGTGTTGGGGAGGTTATGGGCCCTGTGGCCCTCTTAGTCTAATGGCAATCAGTGTGTGATGGCTGGGGTGGGAGGGATGGAGGGGCGCACTTTGCTGTCTCAGCCTTGGGCGCTGGAGGACCTTGTCCCTGCTCTGGATGTGGTGGGGCTAGCACCCAACAGGCCCCTAGACTCTCTCCAGTCCCTAGGCAACTGCCTAGGTTTGCCTTGTGGATGATCTGGCTCTACCTTAACCAGTACAATATCTAGCCACATGCTTGTTACAAATGTTTGTGTTTCCGAATTCCAAGTGCTTTGCTCTAAAATCCATAGTGCTGTCATTGCTCAGGTTAAGCATCAGAGATGTCGCAAACATCAACTTCCACAAATGTTCGCGAAACAGGTGATTCTGGCGAATCTAATGCTTTCCCTGCCTATCTGCAGCAAGTCTGACCCTGCTCTCACTAACAGTCAGCAGCCAGCAGAGAATAAATCCAATATGGCCACCACAACTACTTTTTGATAGGGGGGTGGGGGACCCAGGAGGGGGTTCTAGCTGATTGGCTGCCATGTGTCTGCTGACTGTGAGGGAAGGGGTCAAAGTTTTTTCTCCATGATGATGTCTAGGGGGTGGGTCCATATCTTCGCAGTTCGTGGAGAACAGTGGAAGTTTGCCGAATACTGTTCGCCAACCAACAGTTTGGGCCTTCTCTAATCATCATGCTTCATAGTTGTTTTATAAAGTTTCATTAAGGTACAATAAATTACACTGTGTTTTGCTAGCACGGACAATCAGTGAGATGCTAACTTTTTTTGCAAATTAAGTGCAAATTAAAACCAAACAGCCCATTTTCAGGTTTGATGCAATGTGCTACACATTTGCTACAAATTCAGAAAAACAGCATCTAGTTAATCCTCTTTAGTGACTACCATAACAAAGGTTTTCTGCCAGCTAGCCAACCTAAGGCTACGTTCACAGTGGGCATTGCATTGCATTCCGTGCAACAGCAGGAAAGCAACGGAAAGGGAAAGTCAAGTCGCACATTATCCAAGCGTTGCATGCAGCCACTGCCCACGCATGTGTTTTGCAGCAACACACTGCATGTGTTGGGATGCCGAACGCCGTTATATCGCACTGGACATACTGTGAACATTGCATAGGTGGTGCATTGCATTACAAAGCGGTCGTTATGTGGCATCTCAATGCAGCACTGTAAACATAGCCTGAGGCTTAGGCCGCATACACACATCAGACCATAGTCTTTGGAAAAAGAAAGATCACAGACCAATTTTACCCCCTTCCATGTAGTATGAGAGACATACCTACACAGTCTATTCTATGGAGCTGAACCCCCCATCAGACAGAAATCTTTGCAAGATGCTGTACACACAGATGCTGTAGACATTCAAAAGATCAGTATCTGCAAAAGATCTGTTCCTGCCAAAGATCCGTTCCTGCAAAATGCATTCATAGTCTATGATATCTGCAGATCCTCATACACACCTTGTTTAACAGACATTCATCTGCAGATCAGATCCACCAGGATGGATTTTCAGATCTGCAGATGATTGTCTGATCTGCAGATGAATGTCAGTTAAACAAGGTGTGTATGATGATCTGCAGATCTCATAGACTATGAATGCAATTTGCAGGAACGGATCTTTGGCAGGAACAGATCTTTTGCAGATACTGATCTTTTGTGTCTGTACAGCATCTGTGTGTGCAGCATCTTGCAAAGATTTTTTTCTGATCAGGAGTTCAGCTCCATAGAAAGACTGTGAAGGTATGGCTCTCATACTACATGGAAGGGGGTAAAAATTGGTCTGTGATCTTTTGATTTTCAAAAGACTATGGTCTGATGTCTGTATGTGGCCTTAGAACAACTATGTGTGTTTTGCAACGCCCACGTTACAATGCAGGCATAACGCAATACACACTCTTCACATTTTAACATGCATAGTTTTTTTCACAGCATGAAGGTTACTTTGCTAACATGCTATCTAATGCACTGATATTCAGAACATTGTAGAAAGTGCATTTAGAAAGTGCATTTTGATAATGTGGTCCATTAAACTTCAGAATTTAACATGCCCATATAATTGTATGGGCAGTGGATTCCCATACAGCACATATAGTAATGGTGTTTATACAAGATTAATGAAAGATCTAAGACCAGTCTTACCCCCTTCCATGTAGTATGAGAGCCATACTCTACACAGTCTATTCTATTGAGCTGAACTCCTCATTAGATAAAATCTTTGCAAGATGCTGCACACAAAGATGCTGTACACATGCAACAGATCAGTATCTGCAAAAGATCAGTTCCTGCAAAAGATCCGTTCCTGCAAAATACATTCATAGTCTATGATATCTGCAGATCTCATACACACCTTGTTTAACAGACATTCATCTGCAGATCAGATCCACCAGGATGGATCTTCAGATCTGCAGATGATTGTCAGATCTGCAGATGAATGCCCGTTAAACAAGGTGTTTATGAGGATCTGCAGATATCAAAGACTATCAATGCATTTTGCAGGAACAAATCTTTTGCAGGAACTGATCTTTTGCAGATACTGATCTGTTGCATGTGTACAGCATCTTCCAAAGATTTTTATCTGATGGGGAGTTCAGCTCAATAGAATAGACTGTGTAGAGTATGGCTCTCATACTACATGGAAGGGGGTAACATTGGTCTGTGATATTTCATTAATCTTTCAAGTGTGTATGTAGCATAAGAGTGCATCCTAAGTAATGTCTGGGCTGTGAGAAGCTTGTCTCACAAACAGGAAGTATTTATAGAGAACAAGAGGGAAAAACACAGCAGGTGCAATTATTGAGTAGGGATGGTCAATGAGATGTGAATGATTCCAAGTTGATGCAGGATTGTGTATTTTGTATTATATGCTGCTTGAAAATGGACCAATCGTACCTAGCCAAGGTGGAATTTGATTGGTCAGTTTTCAAGCTGCATATATTTGCATATAAAATGTGCATAATCCTACATCAAATCAGAATTATCTGCATCTTATTGACTATCCCTACTACTGAGGTGTGTGGGTAGGAACACACTAGGCAGAATTGCATATGCGGTTTCCACTATGTGCTATAATGCATATGTGTTTCTACCATGTAGCTTCTCAAAACAAGTCATCCCCCCAGTGCAATGATTGGCATGATACCATACAAGTATAAGGCCTGGAACGCACTGAAATCCGCAAACGCAAAACGCAACCGCTAGCGTTTTGTCTGAGCGGTTTGCAAGCGGATTCATGCGCGTTTTCGGTCGCGTTTTGCAACAGTGTATTTTTTTGCTCAGCGGTTGTGTAGCGTTTTGCGTTTCGCGTTTTTATCCTGATTGGTCCTGTGAATTATTTTTAATTTTGTTACAGTGTGCTGAACCGCAAAACGCTAGCAAAACCGCTCAGTTTAGGTTTTGCTGAGCGTTTCTGCTAGCGTTTCAATACTTTACATTGAAGCGCTAATGCTCCCAAAATGCTGCAGGTCTGGGAAACGCAAACGCTCCTGTGGAAGTTGCCCCATCCATTAACATCAGCTGAGCGTTTTGGCAAAACGCTAGCGTATCGCAGCACTACCAAAATGCTCAAAAAACGCTCTAGTGGGTTCCAGCCCTTAGGGTAGGAACACACTAGGCAGTTCCGGAAAGGTAGTGTTTTGCTGCATATGCGTTTGTGTATTTTTAGTGCGTTTGGGCCGGGTCCACACTATAAGCGCTTTTGTAAGCATTTGCGTTTAATTAGCGCTTTCTGAGCGCTTGTTAAGAAGTCGCTCCCTAAACTTTTATAAAAAGCAGGTAAAAATTGTTACGATTTTACGTTTTTGTGTATGCGACCGCAGCAATACCGGTGAATTTTACATGATTTTTACAGCGATTTTTATGAAAGTGAATGGGAGCGATTTTTTAACAAGCGTTTAGCAAGCACTAATTAAATGCAAGAGCTCACAAATGTGCTTATAGTGTGGACCCGGACTTCCTGTGCGTTTTTGACCCGCACATGCATTTTTCTAGCATTTTGCGTTCGCATATGTAAATGGCATATGCGTTTTGTATGCATTTTGCATGCTTTTTTTGTGTGCGTTTTATGCAAAGGAAGTCAACAGGAAGCGTAAATACATCATCAAACTTGGATTAAAAAAAAATTCCTCTTCATAACCATTGACTTTCATAATGTGCGTTTTAGATGCGTTTTGGAAAAATATGCAGCAAGTTTTAAAAACGCACATAGCAAAACCCAACCATATGCATTTTTTTTTCATGCAGTCCATTGACTTGCATTATGTGCATTTTCCGCAACGCTAGCGTTTTTAAGGGTAGGAACATACTAGGCAGAATCACATATGTGTTCACCGCTAAGTGCTATGGAAGACGCGTATGCGATTCTGCCTAGTGTGTTCCTACCCTACAGATACTCTCATAAACCTAATAAATAGAAATTCATTATTCATTTGGAAGTGTTAATTGTTCATGCAGAAAGAGATAAATAATAAAAATGCCATAAAATGATGTTAGCTAGGAAAATAGCTAGGGATTGCTCGGAAATATCCATTTCTGATTCCGCAGAAATGACGATATCCACCAATGCAGATTTCCTTTTTCCATTTTTCAGATTTTCCAACTTCCAAGGAGTATTTTATTTGTCATATTTTGCCTCAGGGAAAAAAAATGACAAAAAATTGGAAACGGGAAAATTGGAAATCGGAAAAACGGAATCTTGTGATTGGTCTAAAATTACAGCGGTAATCCGATTTTTGCAGAAAAAAAAAATCAGCATTCTCTGATTGGTCCAATGCTTCTGACTTCTGTGATTGGGCTAAAATTACCGAGTGGCGATAAATCTGATTTCTGCTGAATTTCAATTTCTGATTTCTGATCGTAAATGCCGATTTTGGATTGGAATTGTGGAAATTTCAATCCTGCGGAATCCGAATGAGCATCCCTAAAAAATAACACATATGGGATATTTAAATATATAGCTTGCAAAGAAAAGTACATACATTTAGTGAGCTTTCCATTTGAGCTTCCAATCCTAACATTGTCCCACCCACATAAAATCTGACAATCCCCTCTTTTCTGATCACGACAATCCATCCTTGCATCACCAGCATTAGAGAATGACATTCCTGCAGTCTAGACCTTGGATCCTTTACAAGTACAGCATGGAGAGGATTCACCGACACTATCATTGTGTAACAGCTTCCCCCTCCCCGGCACACTCTTCACCCTGTTAGAAGGTGACATTTGCTATTAACCTTATATTGGTCCATTTTGTAAATCAATGTCACTTACATTTAATAACAAGTGTAATCAAAGGAATTATGCAAATTTAATTTGATGCTTCTTGAATTATGCAAATCTGGTCCTAATATAATGAGTAGTGACATGTGCCCAGTTGGAAAATGTTTCATTACCTCCTCTCTTATCGCCCAGATTTTCTTTTTTTGGCGGGAGAGTTCTATTTCATAATAATTATTATTGCATCATAATATATAGATAGTTAGGCAGTAGATAGATGGATAGATAGATAGATAGATAGATAGATAGATAGATAAGATAGATAGAGATAGCCCGAACGGTTTGCCGGCGAAGTTCGATTCTCCCCCATAGTGCATCATGAGGGTCAACTTTGACCCTCTACATCACAGTCAGCAGGCACATTGTACCCAATCAGGCTACACTCCCTCATGGAGGCCCTCCCTCTTATAAAATGCAGGCAGCGACAAGCATTGGACTCACTTGTGTGCCTGCAGTAATTAGAGAAAAGAAAGCTGCTGCAGACTCTCATAGGGAAAGATTAGTTAGGCTTTTGTAGGCTTCTTAGCTTGCTCCTGGCTGATTCTTATTGCTAGAAAAGCACCCCTCAACAGCTCTTTTGAGAGCTAATCTTGTTCTTGTGATCTATTTTTTTTGGTGTGTGTGTGTCCCACTGACACTTGTGTTGCATAGACAGCCTTAGTAATTCCTACTGTGTTTGCCACTGCCTGGCCCAGCACATTCAGTGACTACTACCTGTGTATGTGACAGGTGCACATTGAAATACACATCACTGCATATACCTACTTACCTGTTGTTCACAGTGCACCCACCTACCTACGTGAGCTGAGCGCACGCAGTGTCACTGTGCCTGTCTGGTACCTGTCTGTGCGTGACAGGTGCACATTGTAATACCCAATGCATATACCTACCTGTTGTTCACTGTGCACCCACCCACCTACGTGAGCGCACGCAGTGTCACTGTGCCTGTCTGGTACCTGTCTGTGTGTGACAGGTGCACATTGTAATACCCACTGCATATACCTACCTGTTGTTCACAGTGCACCCACCTACCTATGCGAGCTGAATGCACGCAGTGTCACTGTGCCTGTCCGGAACCTGTCTGTGTGTGACAGGTGCACATTGAAATACCCACTGCATATACCTACCTGTTGTTCCCTGTGCACCCACCCACCTACGTGAGCACACACAGTGTCACTGTGCCTGTCCGGTACCTGTCTGTGTGTGACAGGTGCACATTGTAGTACCCACTGCATATACCTACCTGTTGTGCACTGTGCATCCACCCACCTATGTGAGCGCATGCAGTGTGATATACCACTCCGTGCATACCTGTTAACTGCACCTGTGTGACTGCACATTGTATTAGTCAAGTCAGTGCATACCTTTCACTTCATCCCCCCCGATATGGACAAAACGGACAAAACAGATAGAGGCAGAGGTAGAGGCAGACCCAGAGGAAGGCCACCCCGCAGGTCTGTGTGAGGTCGGGTTGATGTGATTTCGTGTGGCCCTGGCCCAAAATACATTGCTCAGAAGAAGGCACGTCCCATCACCTCCCAAGATTGTCAGGATGTGGTTGACTATTTAACACAGAACACCTCATCTCATGCCACCAGCACTACTACAAGCACCACAGCCGCTGCATTTGACACTTTTCAGGAGTTAATTGGTGGGGAATTAACTGATTCACAGCCATTATTGTGTTGATGTGATTTCGTGCGGCCCTGGCCCAAAGTACTTTGCCCAGAAGAAGGCACGTCCCATCACCTCCCAAGATTGTCAGGATGTGGTTGACTATTTAACACAGAAAACCTCATCGCATGCCACCAGCACTACTACAAGCACCACAGCCGCTGCATTTGACACTTTGCAGGAGTTAATTGGTGGGGAATTAACTGATTCACAGCCATTATTGTTACAACCAGATGAAGGCGCTAAGCAAGTTACACCACCTCATATGTCTGAGTTAGGCGGCGACACTATGGATGTAATGTGTGAGGATGAGGATGATGAAGTACCTTCTGTTGGTGCAGTTTTGGAGGTGTCTGAGGCAAAGCAAAGGGGGCAGGATGATTATGATGATGACGATGATATGTATACCACGTGGGATCCTAAGAGACAAGATGACCAAGGGGACAGTTCAGAGGGGGAGCCAGAGAGGAGTAGGAGGAGACGAGCTGCTGAAAGAAGCAGGGGGAGCTCGTCATCAGAAACAGCCGGTGGCAGTGTCCGGCTCCAGCCAACATGCCCTTCAACGTCAGCTGCTGACGCCACCATAGTGCCATCACCCCAGGGGGGCTCAGCGGTTTGGACATTTTTTAGTGTGTCGTCCGTAGATCAGAGCAATGCCATCTGTTCTCTCTGCATCCAAAAATTAAGCAGTGGAAAGGCCAACACCCACGTAGGGACAACTGCCTTATGAAGGCACCTGCAGAAAAGGCACAAACTGCAATGGGAAGAGCACCTGAGCAAAAGTAGCACTCAAAAGCAAAGCCACTGTCCTTCTCCTCTTCCTCCTTCAGGTGCAGCATCTTCAGCCACTTTCTCCCTTGCACCTTCACAGCCACCCTCCTCCACTCCGCCTCTGCCCTTGAGCGGTTCCTGCTCCTCTGCCCACAGCAGCCAGGTGTCCGTGAAGGAAATCTTTGAGCAGAAAAAGCCAATTTCTGCCAGTCACCCCCTTGCCCGGCGTCTGACAGCTGGCTTGGTGGAACTGTTAGCGCGCCAGCTGTTACCATACCAGCTGGTGGACTCTGAGGCCTTCTGTAAATTTGTGGCCATTGGGACTAGAGATGTCGCGAACCTCCGATTTTCGGTTCGCGAACCCTGTTCGCGAACCTTCGCGGAAAGTTCGGTTCTCAAAAAAGTTAGCGAACCGCAATTCACTTCAATGGGGAGGCGAACTTTAATATTTAGAAACATTTCTACTGGCTAAAATATTGATAGAAAGCATGTTTCAAGACTTCTGAATCCCCCCTTCTACCTATTCCCTTGAGCATAAATGGTACATGCTAGGCTACTTTCAGCTACTTTCAGCTACTTTCAGCTACTTTCAGCTACTTTCAGCTAGTAGTGTTGGTGGTATAATGGATATGTTAGTTACCTACCATACACTGAGACCTGGGTTCAAATCCCAGTCATGATATGTAAGCTGGTTTTTGAAATACTGGAATTCCCTGGCAGATGAGACCCTCCTCCCTCCGGTAGGAGGGCGGAGGGAATAGGTACAAGGGTAGAATAGAGGAGGGAGGGTATAAGAGGCTAATTAAAATCTCCCTAGCAGAGTGTGTAGCAGCTGTCCCTTAACTAATTAGTATAGGCAGACGAGTGAGTCAAATGGCTCAAGGACCTTGCCTTGTAGAAGGGGGGTGGGGCTCCACCAGTGAGTGCAGTCTGATTGGCAACAATGTGTCTGCTGACTGTGATGTAGAGGGTCAAAGTTTTGCTCAATAGAGCATTATGGGGTGAATCGAACTTCCGGGAAAGTTCGCCTTTGGCAGACAAATGCGAACCACCGAAGTTCGCCTGGAACCGTTCGCCGGCAAACCGTTCGGAACATCTCTAATTGGGACACCACAGTGAAAGATACCAGGCCGCAATTATTTCTCTAAAAAGGTGATACCCAAACTTTACCGTGAAGTTGAGAGGCAAGTGGTGTCATCTCTGGCACACAGCATTTGGTCAAGGGTCCACCTGACCACGGATGCCTGGTCTGCCAAGCACGGTCAGGGCAGGTACATTACTTACACAGCATATTTGTAACTATCGGTGTCAGCACACAGAGAGAATCTGATCATTGGTGATCTGCAGTATCACCAAGAATACAGATATATACCTGATTATTGATGATCTGCAGAATCACCAATAATACAGATATAGTACTAACCGCTGGACACCTGGATATAATGTGAGTGTTTGGTGCAACTGTATTTACTTTGAGTAATACACCTGATGAGCCGGTGGTCCTCGACAGTATGGACAATGCTGCTCTTCAGAGAAGCACGAGAACCCTCCAGCAGCCTAAAATCTTCCAAGGGGTGGAGTCTCAGGCTGAAGTAGGAAGGGCCAGAGAGTGAGTGACACCTGAAGGTGGATGTCACTAACTGATCTGGAGACTATCTCCTAAAGAGGAGAGATAGCTCTCGAGGTCGGGCAAGCCAGGTCGGCAACACACGAACAAATAAAGTACAAAGACAGAAGGCTGGTTCGGTATCCAAGACAGGCAGGGTTAGCAATAGAAAATCAGATATGCGTGGTACCGAATCAGCGAGCGGAGGGATAGTCAGGAAAGCAATAGGTCATAACAGATATCAAACAATGCCTAGTCTTGGGTGTGAGGTCCGTGGTCTCTACACCCTGGAAGTAGTCTGATGTATAACAGAATGATAACACAAGTTCCCTAGTCTTGGGTGTGAGGTCCGTGGTCTCTACATCGTGGAACTAGTCTGAAGTATAACAGAATGATAACACAAGTTCCCTAGTCTTGGGTGTGATGTCCGTGGTCTCTACACCCTCGAACTAGTCTGAAGTATAACAGAATAATAATACAGTAGTAATCTGGCTCAGTGTAAATTCCCAGGTCCTCCTGGTTCAAACACACTGTAGGATCTGACTAAGGTCTGAGTGCTTCCACGTAGTGTTCGCAACGGCAGACAACTTGTGAGTGTCCAGCCGTAGCTATATATAGAGTAGCGCTCTCTGGCGCCACCCCTAAGTGATAGACCAATAGCCACTAGCTCTGATGTCAGCTGACCAGCCTGGTCAGCTGATCCCCCCTTGGCCATCATAAAAGTTTTGCCTCTCAGCGCGCGCGCGTATTCCTGAATCTGTGTGAACTAACAGACCCAGCCACACCAGCCACATGCTGCTGCGTGCAAACCGCCGCACTGGACGCGGAACCAGCCGCCCCGCTATCAGTACATGTGGCGGCTTTTCCGCGTTCACTCCCAGTACCAGACGCATGCCCCATGTGTGCAAACCGCCGCGCTGGACGCGGAATTGGCCGCCTTGCTGTCAGCACAGGCGGCGGCTTTTCCGCGTTTTCTCACAGTACCCCCCCCCCCCCTGAGGAGTGGACTCCGGACACTTCCCACCAGGCTTTCCAGGATGCAAGTTATGGAATTCCTTCTTTAATTCCTCTGCGTGCATACGACAGTCTGGCACCCAAGTTCTTTCCTCTAAGCCATACCCCTTCCAGTGAACCAACTACTGTATGGAGTTCTGCACAAACCGTGAGTCCAGAATCTTTTCAATTTCATACTCAGGTTGGTCATCAATCAACACAGGTTGGGGGGGGGGAGCGGAATCCACGTGCACTGCCGGCTTGAGCAAGGACACATGAAATGATCTCACACCTCGCATGCTGGTGGGGAGATCAATGGCATAAGTGACATTATTGATCTTTCTGGTTACTGGAAAAGGACCCACGAATCTGGGACCCAACTTGGGTGACAGTTGCTTTAGAGCCAAATGTCGTGTGGACACCCAGACCAAGTCTCCAGGAAGAAATTCCCATTCTATGGAACGTCTCTTGTCAGCCTGTTTCTTCTGGTTCTGCAAAGCCCTCCCCAGATTTCTTTTAACCATTCCCCAAATCTGTTTCAAAGACCTCTGCCAATTCTCCAGGTCTGGAAACAGAGTAGAAGCCACTGGCAATGGGGTGAACTTAGGTTTTCCCGTCACCACCTGAAATGGGAAAAATCCTGAAGAAGAACTTTTCAGGTTGTTGTGTGCAAATTCTGCAAACGGTAAACATTTGACCCAGTCGGTTTGTGCATCTGCAACATAACATCTCAGAAACTGTTCCAGGGACTGATTGACTCTTTCGGTCTGACCATTGGTCTGTGGGTGGTAGCTTGATGAAAAAGAAAGTTCCATGTCTAACTGATGGCAGAATGCTCTCCAAAACTTGCATACAAATTGGACTCCCCGATCTGACACTATATTTTCCGGAATGCCATGTAGCCGAAAAATGTGTTGGATGAAAAGATCAGCCAACTCCTGGGCCGAGGGGAGTCCCTTCAGGGGGACAAAATGGGCCATCTTACTGAATCGATCGACTACCACCCAAATGACCGACATGCCCTCAGACCTGGGGAGTTCGCCGACAAAATCCATGGACAAATGGGTCCACGGTTCACTCGGAACTGGTAGGGGCTGCAATGTTCCCACAGGTGCCTGATGGGAGGGTTTGCTTCTAGCACACACTGCACACTCTCTTACATACTCCTTACAGTCTGTTGCCAATAACGGCCACCATGCACATCTAGCAATGAGATCCTGAGTTCTGGTGGCCCCAGGATGCCCAGCATTCTTGTGGGAATGGAACAGCTGCAACAGTTGTAGTCGAAAAGGCAATGGTACAAACATGACCCCCTCAGGCTTCCCTTCTGGAACATCTTGTTGGAACGGACTTAAAGTGACAGCCCAGTCTTTCCAGGTCTCAGTGGCTGCCAGGTAGAGATGAGCTGAAATTTTCGAAATTTCGAACTGCTTTTATTACGAATGCGAAATTTAACATTACGACCCAAATTCGTAATTTCGTAATTAATTTTCAAATCGTAATTTACAATTTCGTAATCGAAATTTCACTCCCATAATTACGAATTTCGTGTGTCCAACCGAAATTTTACTTTTTCACGTTTGTAAGGGTTTGTATCCCTCTAGATGCCTAAAATGAATAGCACAGCCAGCCTCCTCCTCCTCCTCCTCCTCCTCCTCCTCCTCCTCCTCCTCCTCCTCCTCCTCCTCCTCCTCCTCCTCCTCCTCTCTCTCTCTCTCTCTCTCTCTCTCTCTCTCTCTCTCTCTCTCTCTCTCTCTCTCTCTCTAGAGATCTGTAGTATTTCAAAACCATACTCACATTCATGACATGTCCAGGGATCAAACCCAGGCCAACCACATGGAAGACAGCTATGCTCACCACCATACCACCAAACACACACTAAATAGACTGCTAACCTAAATCTTACTTGTAGACAGTCATATGAGACACATGCTGGGTGCAGGGCTTTGTGATTGGACCATGGACCATGCGATAGAGTGAGGTGCAAAAATGAAATCATGCCTAGCAGAGGATGGTTTCACAATGCTAAATGCTAGGCTGGCTGTGGTGCAATTGGTTAGTGCATCTGGCTGGTAACAGCAAGGTTACAGGTTCAATTCCATCCAGGCATGTCTTTTCCTTTTGCGTTCAACAGTTGTCCAAACAGAGCCAACAGAGCCCCAGATAGCCATGTAGAGTTAAGTCACAGCTAGCCTGGCTGTGGTGCAATTGGTTAGTGTGTCTGGCTGGTAACAGCAAGGTTACAGGTTCGATTCCATCCAGGCATGTCTTTTCCTTTTGAGTTCAACAGTTGTCCAAACACCGAGCACAAAGTTTTGCATGCGTAAAGTTTTACGCACGCAAAATACCCCATGGGGTTCAATGGCGCAGTGCGCGCACGCAAAAGGAAAAGACATGCCTGGATGGAATCGAACCTGTAACCTTGCTGTTACCAGCCAGACACACTAACCAATTGCACCACAGCCAGGCTAGCTGTGACCTAACTCTACATGGCTATCTGGGGCTCTGTTGGCTCTGTTTGGACAACTGTTGAACGCAAAAGGAAAAGACATGCCTGGATGGAATTGAACCTGTAACCTTGCTGTTACCAGCCAGACGCACTAACCAATTGCACCACAGCCAGCCTAGCATTTAGCATTGTGAAACCATCCTCTGCTAGGCATGATTTCATTTTTGCACCTCACTCTATCGCATGGTCCATGGTCCAATCACAAAGCCCTGCACCCAGCATGTGTCTCATATGACTGTCTACAAGTAAGATTTAGGTTAGCAGTCTATTTAGTGTGTGTTTGGTGGTATGGTGGTGAGCATAGCTGTCTTCCATGTGGTTGGCCTGGGTTTGATCCCTGGACATGTCATGAATGTGAGTATGGTTTTGAAATACTACAGATCTCTGGAGAGAGAGAGAGAGAGAGAGAGAGAGAGAGAGAGAGAGAGAGGAGGAGGAGGAGGAGGAGGAGGAGGAGGAGGAGGAGGCTGTGCTATTCATTTTAGGCATCTAGAGGGATACAAACTTTAAAATACTAAATTTCGTAATCGTAATTACGAAAATTTGCGTAATTAGCGAAAATTACGAAATTCCGATTACTGTTAAAATCGTAATTGTAGTAATTTCGCGAAATTTCGGAAATTCGTAATTAGGTCATTACGCTCATCCCTACTGCCAGGACCACTTTCTGAGGGATAATGGTCTCTGGGTCTGAGGGCTGTGCTGTCTCGAGCTCGAAACACCTGGATAAGGCATCAGCCTTGATGTTCTTACTACCAGGGGTGTACGTGATTACAAATCTGAATCTTGAGAAAAATAACGACCACCGGGCCTGTCGGGGGCTAAGTCTCTTAGCGCCCTCAATGTACTCTAAATTCTTGTGGTCATTGTAAACAGTAATGGTATGTTCTGCCCCTTATAGCCAATGTCGCCATTTCTCAAAGGCCAATTTGATGGCTAGAAGTTCCCTATTGCCTATATCGTAGTTTTTCTCTGCGGGTGAAAACCTACGGGAGAAATAGGCACAAGGATGCAGTTTTCCCTGCAAATCAGAACGCTGAGACAGCACAGCCCCTACCCCTACCTCAGAGGCATCTACCTCCACAATAAAGGGGAAGGTGACGTCAACATGTCTCAGTATGGGTGCAGAACAGAACAATTTCTTCAGAGTGGAGAAAGCAGCATGGGCCTCTGGGGACCAGTGATGAGTATCTGCCCCTTTCTTGGTGAGACTGGTGAGAGGTGAAATCACCCTAGAGTACCCCTTTATGAACCTTCTGTAGTAGTTGGCAAACCCCAGGAATCTCTGGAGAGCTTTCAGTCCCACAGGTTGAGGCCACTCCAAGACAGCTGAAACCTTTCCAGGGTCCATAGAGAGGCCAGAGGTTGAGATTATGTACCCCAGAAAGGCGACAGAGGTCACTTCAAAAATGCACTTTTCCAACTTAGCATACAGCATATTCTGTCTTAACTTCCGTAACACAAACCCCACATGTTTCCTGTGTTCTGAGAGGTTTGATGAGAAAATTAGTATGTCGTCTAAGTACACTAAGACGAATTTGCCCAAAACCTCTCTGAAGACCTCGTTAATCAGCTCTTGGAAGACGGCCGGAGCGTTACACAACCCAAAGGGCATCACCAGGTACTCGTAATGCCCATCGGGTATGTTAAAGGCCGTCTTCCATTCATCACCGTCCCTGATACGCACAAGGTTGTATGCACCCCTTACATCCAGCTTTGAGAAAATCTTAGCATTGGTGACTTGGGTAAACAAATCGTCTATTAAGGGCAGAGGATAACGATTTTTTACTGTAATTTTATTCAAGCCCCGATAATCAATGCATGGATGGAGGCCTCCATCCTTTTTTTTCACAAAAAAGAATCCTGCCCCTGCTGGTGACCGAGAGGGACGAATAAAGACTTTAGCTAAATTTTCTCGGATGTATTCTTGCATGGCTAATTTCTCTGGCCCAGATAAATTATAGAGATGACCTCTAGGGGGCATACAACCAGACCTGAGATCAATGGGACAATCAAAAGGACGATGTGGCGGAAGCTTATCTGCTGACTTGGGACAAAACTCGTCCGCAAATTCTGAATACTGGTCTGGCAACCCCTCCATGTGAATCTTGGTTTTACCCAATGTTACCTTCGCTAGACAATGATGATAACAGTGGGTAGACCAGCTCGTTAGCTGACCTGAAGCCCAATTGATCTGAGGAGAGTGAAGTTGTAACCATGGCATACCAAGAATGATCGTGGAGGTTGTCATCCGCAAGACCAGGAACTGTAGATTCTCTCTATGTAACCCCCCCACCGAAACCCCTAACTCTGGGGTCTGAGATAGAGGGTGTTTACTCTGCAGAGGAGAGTCATCCACTGCAGTGACCAGAATCCATTGTTTCAACTGAGAAATGGGAATCCCCAATTTCTTAGCAAATTTGTTATCCATAAAATTGGCTGCTGAGCCAGAGTCAATAAAGGCCTCAGTAGTCTCTGTCTTATCCTTCCAAGATATAGTACAAGGGAGGAGCAAACGTTTATCATCTAGAGGTAACGACTGCGCGCCTAGGGTATTACCTCCGACTACACCTAGGCGGCAGGATTTCCTGACTTCTTGGGACAATTCTGTACTCTATGACCCTCCTCTGCACAGTATAGACAGAGCTGCTCAGTTTTTCTGCGCCTCTGCTCTACCCGAGACAACTTCGACGACCAATCTGCATCTGGTGAAGGTGGAACGGGTGGGGATGAAACAGATGGAGGCGCGGCGTAGGAAACATATCTCACATTGTTCCTACCCCGAGTCTGTCTTTGATAACGTAGGCGACGATCAACCCTGACTGCTAACGAAATGGCCTCATCAACAGATTTTGGCTCAGGATGACCCAACATTAGCTCTGAGACCGTGTCTGATAGCCCTGACAAAAAACAGTCAAGAAGTGCAAATGAGCCCCATCTAGCCGAAACTGCCCATTTTCTGAACTCAGCTGCATAAACTTCAACCGGATCCCTGCCCTGCCGCAAAGTCTTGAGCTTCCGCTCCGCGGTAGAGGCAATGTCCGGATCATCATAAATTATAGCCATAGCTTTAAAAAATTCCTCAACCGAGGCCAAAGCCTCATTCCCTGGCTGAAGATTATATGCCCAGGTCTGGGAATCCCCTGACAACAGAGTCTTAATAAACGTAATCCTCTGTGCCACGGTTCCCGAAGAATTAGGTCTCAACTCAAAGTACGATAACACTCGATTTCTAAAGTTCTGAAAGTCAGATCTGTGGCCAGAAAACCTTTCGGGCACAGGCATACGTAAGTCTGTCCCTGGATGAGATCGCACTGTATCCACAGCCGTCTGTAGGACGCGTGCAGACCCAGACAAGGCATTGATCTGGGTCTGATGACTGTCCAGCACTTGGATGAAATTCTCCACCGAGGTGGTGAGTGCATTCAGACGGCTATTAAGTGCGTCCATTTGGTTTGGGTCTGCCGTTCTGTAACGATCGGTGTCAGCACACAGAGAGAATCTGATCATTGGTGATCTGCAGTATCACCAAGAATACAGATATATACCTGATTATTGATGATCTGCAGAATCACCAATAATACAGATATAGTACTAACCTCTGGACACCTGGATATAACGTGAGTGTTTGGTGCAACTGTATTTACTTTGAGTAATACACCTGATGAGCCAGTGGTCCTTGACAATATGGACAATGCTGCTCTTTAGAGAAGCACGAGAACCCTCCAGCAGCCTGAGATCTTCCAAGGGGTGGAGTCTCAGGCTGAAGTAGGAAGGGCCAGAGAGTGAGTGACACCTGAAGGTGGATGTCACTAACTGATCTGGAGACTATCTCCTAAAGAGGAGAGATAGCTCTCGAGGTCGGGCAAGCCAGGTCAGCAACACACGAACAAATAAAGTACAAAGACAGAAGGCTGGTTCGGTATCCATGACAGGCAGAGTTGGCAATAGATAATCAGATATGCGTGGTACCGAATCAGCGAGCGGAGGGATAGTCAGGAAAGCAATAGGTCATAACAGATATCAAACAATGCTAAGTCTTGGGTGTGAGGTCCGTGGTCTCTACACCCTGGAACTAGTCTGATGTATAACAGAATGATAACACAAGTTCCCTAGTCTTGGGTGTGAGGTCCGTGGTCTCTACACCCTGGAACTAGTCTGAAGTATAACAGAATGATAACACAAGTTCCCTAGTCTTGGGTGTGAGGTCCGTGGTCTCTACACCCTGGAACTAGTCTGAAGTATAACAGAATAATAATACAGTAGTAATCTGGCTCAGTGTAAATTCCCAGGTCCTCCTGGTTCAAACACACTGTAGGATCTGACTAAGATCTGAGTGCTTCCACGTAGTGTTCGCAACGGCAGACAACTTGTGAGTGTCCAGCCGTAACTATATATAGAGTAGCGCTCTCTGGCGCCACCCCTAAGTGATAGACCAATAGCCACTAGCTCTGATGTCAGCTGACCAGCCTGGTCAGCTGATCCCCCCTTGGCCATCATAAAAGTTCTGCCTCTCAGCGCGCACGCGCGTATTCCTGAATCTGTGTGAACTAACAGACCCAGCCACACCAGCCGCATGCTGCTGCGTGCAAACCGCCGCACTAGACACGGAACCAGCCGCCAGTACATGCGGCAGCTTTTCCGCGTTCACTCCCAGTACCAGACGCATGCCCCTTTAACGGTTAATAGCAAAGCCTGCTTAAAATTTAGGAACACCAAATTCCCAGGGTATATTAAGGGGATCAGTGGGAATAAGAGGAAAAAATTTTTTCTCAAAAAGACCTTATAGTTTTTTTTTGAGAAAATCGATTTTTAAGTTTCAAGGGGAAAAATGTATTTTAAATGCGGAAAATGTCATTTTTTTTTTGCACAGGTAACAATAGTGTATTATTTTCATAGATTCCCCCAAGTGGGAAGAGTTTTACTTACTTCGTTCTGAGTGTGGGAAATATAAAAAAAAAACGACGTGGGGTCCCCCCTCCCAGACCTCCTTAACCCCTTGTCCCCCATGCAGGCTGGGATAGCCAGAATGCGGAGCACCGGCCGCATGGGGCTCCACACCCTGACTACCAGCCCGCATGGTCCATAGATGGTCCATGGATTGGGGGGTCTCGGAAGGGGAAGCCAAGCTTTCCCCTCCCCCTCCGAGCCCTTGTCCAATCCAAGGACCAGGGGCTCTTCTCCACCTCCGATGGGCGGTGGAGGTGGAGGCCGCGATTTCCTGGGGGAGGGGGGTTCATGGTGGCATCTGGGAGTCCCCTTTAAAAAGGGGTCCCCCAGATGCCCACCCCCCCTCCCAGGAGAAATGAGTATAGGGGTACTTGTACCTCTTACCCATTTCCTTTAAGAGTTAAAAGTAAATAAACACACAAACACTTAGAAAAAGTATTTTAATTGAACAAAAAACATAACCACGAAAAAAGTCCTTTAATATTCTTAATTAACCATTAATACTTACCTGTCCCTTTAAATAAATGATCCCTCGCAATAGCCTCGGAAATGTTCTATCAGTTACAATGTAACAAAGTTATTACAATGTAACAACTTTGTTACATTGTAACTACGCCGCACCCGACGTCACTCGCCGCTCAGCCGCCGCATACACTTACGCGTCCTTGCAGGACGCTAAGTCCCCGCCGGCTCCCGCTGTCCACATCGCCCACATCTGTCACCCACATTTCACCCACATGTGGGTGACATGTGGGTGACATGTGGGAGAGGCGGGGAGGGCAGCGGGAGCCGGCGGGGACTTAGCGTCCTGCACGGACCCGACAGAGCTCAGAGCTCTCTAAGCATCTTAATATACCCTGGGAATTTGGTGTTCCTAAATTTTAAGCAGGCTTTGCTATTAACCGGTAAAGTCGGCGGGTTTTTAAATGTATATATTTTTCCTTTGAAACTTTAAAATCGATTTTCTGAAAAACTATAAAGTCTTTTTGAAAAAAAAAAAAATCCTCTTATTCCTTCTGATCTCCTTAATATATTCTCCAAATTTGAGGCTCTTAGCACTTAAAGCGGAATATAACCCTGCATTTCAACTTTGCTCTAAAATATTATTTACAGCATATTATATGCAAAAAGCATTTTTTTTTACTAGACCAGCATTGGAAGGGTTAAACACAGACGTTTCAAGTTCCGTGGAGTGATATGCAGAAGTTCAGATTGTTACATTCTATGTATCTATTGATAAACAGTTACACACTCTTTGGCAGTCCTCCAAGCTCCTTCTCAGTCAGAGAGATGAGTCATTCAACACTTAGATACATTTCTGTAAACAAAATGTATCTCTTTTCAGCTTCGGATGCGTCTGCAGAAATCTAAAGGAACTGTAAAGCCCTGTGTAACCCTTCCAATGCTGGTCTAGTAAAAAAAAAAAATGCTGGTTGCATATAATATACTGTAAATAATGTTTTAGAGCAAAGTTGAAATGCAGGGTTATATTCCGCTTTAAGGGTGTTTTGCTATTAACCCTTGTGGAAAGAATTTTATAATTGATCTGTTAATCTTTATGTATATCCTGTATATCCTCATGTGGCTATAAGGACCACATGCACAGAATTAGATTATTGTGTTAGAGTGACACTTTAAGTAAAAGGATTATTGTTAACCAAGGAGTTATCACGATATCACTGAATATATGTTACATATGTTTTGAACTATTTACTGTGCACAGTCTTCTATGTCCTTCACAGTGAAATTCCAGAACGACCTCCCTCCCCCCTCCCGTCTGTCGTACCAGGCACAGAGAAGGAATTCTTTGGGAAGGGCAGTTTGAACCAGATTTCCATGGGCAGATTTGTCTTTGCTGAACACTGGCTAGAGGTCATAACGAAACTCCACCACTGTTTCATTTCCAGTGAAACGGAAGTCAGCCTGAAAGTGAAAGCTGAAATACAGGAAGTTTCTCGAAAGACACAGGGAAAACCCGCCCAAAGAAGAAGTCTAGTCCCCTTTGGACATTGTTCATTGGACTCATGGGATGACAGACTGTTTGGAGGGAGGAATATATTAGCATGTTAACTGGGGTATAAAGATCAACAGAGGAAGGAAGTCTGTACCCTTTTGTGACTGGCCAGGCTGCAGCTAGCCTGTTTCTCCTTTAATAAATGCTGGTATATAAAAGGGTCCTCAGCTGAGTGAATAAAGATTTTATTTTCATTGGCACGAATTGGAGAAGTCTCATTGAGTAAGTTATTTTCCTTTAACATCTGATCTTCATCGAACCGGAAAACCTATAGTCACAGAGAGGTGAGTCCTAGGAGCGCGTTTGCGACTGGCGAATCTGATAAAAAAGCTGGTGAAAGTCCACCGGGACTACGTTTCCTTCAAAAACAGGTGGCCAAACGCAACTAGAGCTCACGTCTTTGTGACGTACGGTTTATTTCGAACCGGGAGACTTCTTCAGCCAAGGTCGGTGAAATCGCCTGCTTAGGATTCTAAAACAAACTTCTCGGGTGTCCTGAAAGCTTCTTAAATTGTAAGTACTACCTTTTATTTCTGTAACTTCTCGTACACAGGGCTGCGCTTAGAGTCTAAGTATTGATGTGTTGTTATATTGTTTTGTATGACACAATCTGTGGTCAGTTTCCTAAGCTACTGTGTGCCTCAGCGGAATTGTACGTTTTTGTAATAGAACACAGCCGCGTAACAGGCAGTAATATCGGAGTGGATCTAGATCACAGGTTGTTTCTGTACTTCAGTCAGTATTAGCCCACACAGAGGTTCATCACGTTGAGTGTTGTCCAGGTCTCAGCTGCAGCCCTCGAGGTGCCTTGGCAGGAATGTTTCCATCTTAGTGCAGGCACTCTGCCTCAGCGGGAATTGTAAGATCTTTGCGCTGTAAATGCAGGAATTGTTACATCTTTGTGCATAGAAGGCAGTATATTCCGGGAGGGGACCGCGGGACATTGTAAATCCAACAATAAGTGAGTGAACAGGATTGAAACAGCAGGAATTGTTACATCATAGTGCTGTATATAGATCAATGGGGCAAGGTACAGGCAAAATTAAAGCTACTGATGATGAATATGTCATGCGCAGGAGGAACAAAAACTGGGTAACATATTGTAGCCTGTGGAGGAGTAAATTTGGTTTTTCGGGACACCTTCACCCTGAGGGGTGCAAGAAACTCGTTTCACAAATTAAATGTGAAGCGCAAGGTGACAGGAAGCTAGAAGGTCGGCTTGGTTTAGCAGAAGCTAAAATATGGCTAGAAGAGGCGCATAAGAGGCAGAAACAGGTGAATACGTATTGGTTAGGAAAAAAGAACAAAGACCTGGAAGTGGTAACATGCACTCCACGCCAAGACCCTCAGATCCCTCCCCCAGTCCAGGGCCAAGCCGTACCAGTCTCAGACCAGGCTGCGGCCCTCCCACATGACGCAGATGGGGCCCCACAGGGAGGTGGAACCAAACAGGAGGAGGAAGGAGGGGCCATGGGAGGTGTGGAGGTAGGAACAGATAGAGGGGGAGTGCTGACGAGGGCCACCAAAAAGAAGATAGAGGGGGAGGCAGGGGTGCACGTTTCACAAATGTATCCACCACTACCCCCACCATATGTGCACCTGCGGGCTACAGCCCCTGCCTGTGAGGCAACTACTATGCCCATGATTCAGATGCCAAACCCTGCGGGAGGTGAGGCTGTGAGGGTTTATAGGCCATGGACAGATAACGATGTGAAGGAAGCTCTACAGGGCATACCCTCACATCGTGAAGACATAGATACATGCATAAGGGATTTGAAAAACCTCCGTATCAGCTATGGCCTAGACGGGTTGGAATGTGAGAGGGTCCTTAGAGGGAAGTTCCAAACAGACTGGCACATGGTAGCTGGTACCTGGAACCCTTTTGATGCAGGGGATCCAACAAAAGATCCACCTGTTCCCCCTAAACCCCTGGTCTGGGACAGTGCTGATCTGATTCAAAGATATGATGCTGTACTTGACAGGGCTAAGGAGAAGTATAAGACGTCACCAGATTGGGGCCAGATTTCCATCATCACCCAAAGAGATGGGGAGGGAGTGGATGAATTAGTAGCAAGGGTGGTGGAGGTTTTCAACAGACATAGTGGCATAGCTCCCCCTGCTGACCGAACGGCAGATTCTCCATACGAACAACAACTTAAGATTGCTGTACACAGAGCTTTGAAAGAAGATGTGGGCAAGTTTGTGACAAAGCACATGGTTAATCATAGAACTTGCAGACTGACTGATTTCCTAGAATATGCCCGGCATGCTGAGCGTGTTATTAAAGAAAAGGGAAAGAAAGGGAAGAAAGCTGCAGCATATGTTTTCGATTACAGTGATGATGAGAATGGTTGCTATGTGAATGACAGTGGGCGTCCACCCCGCCCACGATGGCGCAAAAATAAGGATTATGAAAGTCGCAGAGAACGAGGGGAATGCTTTGAATGTGGGAAGAGGGGTCATCTGGCCAGACAGTGTCCCGAGAGACACCGAGGTCCACAATGACTAAGCGTGGGTGAAGGTACTGAGGTTGTAGAGATTAACTATGCAGATTGCTACAAGCCTGAGATTACCCTATTGGTGGCAGGTGTGAAAGTTAGATTTTTGGTGGATACAGGAGCTTGCAGATCTGTGCTGATGGCTGAAAGTGGTGTGAAGTGGAAACAGCAAGGATCAGTCCTTGCTAGGAATGCTGGAGGTGGGGCATCCTGGGAACCAGTTAGTGACCCAATAGTAGTGGAAGATCCCTGTACAAAAAAGAGGGTAGAATGTCAGTTCATTGTCTCAAAAGCCTGTCCAATTAACTTGTGTGGCAGGGACCTGATAGGTGACCTAGGCATCACCATAGCTCCTGGGGAGGATTCCCTTAGAGTGATAAGAGGGGGCTCCATAGCCAAAGAGGGTTACATCTGGTATGGATTAATGTTGGATCAGTCCGCACACCAATGGGTTAAAATACAACTGGAAAGGTTTCCTGGAAAGGGGGACTGTACTACCAAGCCCCATGTAACTACCCACTTCCTCAACACATGTGTTCCAGACATTGAATATGAGGAAGAATATCCCCTGGGAAGTAGGGCGAAAGTGAAAGTGACACGTGTGTATGCTGACAGCAAAGGGAATGTTGTGTGTGCGTGTGCAGTACCAGGATACACCAAGAACTCCCCTTTTAACTACATGGGAGATGAAATGTACAGGTTGAATGAGGTGGTGCCCCATGTGCCTTTGAGAAAACCTCAGTGGGGTGCATGGAAACGGTGTGGTGAGCTTGTGACTAAATGGGAAGGCATGAAGAAGGAAGAACTGGAGATAGAGGGTGTAAGGTGGATGGATGTTGATCATGTCTTTGTTGGTGAGTTGACCAGGTACCAGGAGGCCCCTCCCAATTCTGCCTGACGGTTACTAACAGAACAGGACATCTTAACCGATGTCCCGATTCAGCTGTGGGCCAAGTCAAAAACTGATGTAGGCCTGATCAGAACAGCAGACCCCGTGGTCATTACGCCAAAAGGAAATTACAGACCTTACCAGAGACAGTATCCTTTGAAACCGGAGGCAGAGGCGGGCATTGCCCCTACCATACAGGGACTATTTGAGCAGGGGGTAATCAGGGAAGAAAAAGACTCTCCATGTAACACTCCTTTGTTCCCGGTACGCAAGAATGATGGGACGTACAGTATGGTCCAGGACCTACAAGCTGTAAATGCTGCCATCATCCCCAGGGCGCCGGTGGTCCCAGACCCCAGCACCCTGCTTAACTCAATACCACAAGATGTGCAGTTTTTTACGATTGTAGATCTTGCTAATGCGTTTTTTTCTGTGAAATTGCACAAGGATAGTCAATTTTGGTTTGCTTTTACCTTCCGGAACAAAAGGTACACGTACACAAGGTTGCCGCAAGGTTTCTGCGAGAGTCCAGCAATTTATTCAACTGAAATTGCACGCTCCCTGGAACCCTTCCCTGTCCCACCTGGGTGTGTTCTCCTGACCTATGTAGATGACCTTTTGATAGCAGCCCCTGACAAGCACCTGTGTCTGAAGGTGTCCCTTGACCTACTTAAGTTCCTAGCACAAGAAGGTCACAAGGCCTCAAAAGCCAAACTACAGTTCTGCCAACAGGAGGTTAAATACCTTGGTCACATTCTGACTCCAGGGGGCAAGTCCCTAGACCATGACAGAATTACTGCAATCACTGCCATACCCCCACCTGTCACAAAGAAAGACATGATGACATTTTTGGGTACCCTGAACTACTGCAGAGCCTGGATAGTTGACTGTTCCATCATTACACGTCCATTGTATGATGCTATACATTCACAACCAATGGGTATGCTAGACAAGATACAGTGGGATGACAAGCTGATGGAAAGCTTCCAAAAATGCAAAGACAGACTTAAAGACCCCTTAGTCTTGGCCTATCCCGACTACAACAAGCCATTCCATCTCATGACAGATTGCAGAGAAGGATGCATGACAGCAGTTCTCTGCCAGGAGTGGGGTGACAAAATGAGGCCTCTGGCCTACTACTCAGCACCATTAGACTCAGTCACCAAAGCACTGCCACATTGTGTCCAAGCCGTCATAGCAGCAGCCAAAGCTGTGGACAGCACAGCAGGTATTGTTTTGTATCACAAACTAACAGTGAAAGTGCCACATGCTGTTCATGCCCTGCTCCTGCAGGAAAAGATGGTCTTGCTAACACCTGCTCGTCACCTGTATTGCACAGCCACTTTGCTTGGACAACCCCACATCACTGTTCAACGCTGTACCACCCTGAACCCCGCCACTTTACTACCCTTGCCATCTGACAACCAGTCTCCACATGACTGTATTGAAAATTCCCACCGTAGTTTTCTTCCCCGTCCAGACCTCCAGAGTGAGCCCCTAGAGGGGAGTAAAGTAGTCTTTGTGGACGGCTCTGCAAGCAGAGGAGAGAATGGAGAAAACCTAGTGGGTTATGCAGTAGTGACGCTGGAATCAACCGTGGATGCTGGTAAGCTCCCTTCCACGTTTTCAGCTCAAGCTGCGGAACTTTATGCTCTTACTAGAGCCTGTTTGCTGCACAAAGATCAATCCCTCACTGTCTACACTGACAGCCAGTATGCTTTTTCAACCGTGCATACATTTGCAGCTCAGTGGCACCAGCGGGGTATGGTTACAGCGGCAGGGAAGCCTGTCCGTCACAAAGAGTTGCTTCTACAACTAATAGAAGCTATCCAAGCACCCTCAAAGTTGGCTATTTGCAAATGTGCTGCCCATAGAAATGATGACTCCCCTGTCACTCGTGGTAATAACCTGGCAGACAAAGCAGCTAAATTAGCCGCAGTTACACCCCCTGCTGACTTGCATTCCAAAGAACCTGAGTCTTTGCATTCCACAGACCTGTTGAGTTTCCAAAAACAAGTCCCCCAACAGGAGATGGATAAGTGGCTTAAAGTAGGTGCCACTCAGTCTTCCACAGGCTTGTGGATGGTTGATGGTAAACCTTGTATACCAAGGATTTTGTTCAGACTGCTTGCAATTGTGACACACGGGGTTTCACATGTGTCAACAGGAGGGATGGTGGCTATCCTTGAACAAAGATACCATGCCCCAGGTATACAATCCTTCCTTAAAAGTTTCTGTGCCCAGTGCACGATTTGTGCCCAGAACAACACGGCCAAAGGCTTAAAGCCAGTGAAAGGACACACCCCATCAGGTACATACCCTTTTCACACCATTGCACTAGACTACATTGAGCTGACACCTTCTGAAGGGAAGAAATATGCCCTGGTCATACTGGACATATTCTCTGGGTGGGTGGAGGTGTTCCCCACCAACAAAGCAGATGCATTAACAGTTGCCAAGGCCCTCACTAGAGAAGTAGTACCAAGATGGGGGATCCCAGAGAAGATGATTAGCGACAATGGCAGCCACTTTGTAAATGAGGTTATATCCCACCTGACTACCTCATTGTGTATAGATGTCAGAAACCATTGTGCATACCATCCTCAGTCAGCAGGAAGTGTGGAAAGAGTGAATGGGACAATTAAGAATAAACTCAGTAAAGCCATCAAGGAAACAGGGAGAGGTTGGGCCTGGTGTTTGCCAGCAGTACTACTGAGCATCAGAATAACACCAGGAAGAAAGAGACTGTCACCTTATGAGATATTGTTTGGCAGACAGTACAGACTTCCTGACTTTGACACACAAGAACAACCCCTAGAAGACTGTGAACTTGCTGACTTCCTGAAGTACACTTGCAGACAAATACAGAGCGCCAGGTATCCGGGCCCAATACCCAAAGGGGAGGTGGAAGAGGGACAGGAACTGAATCCTGGAGATTGGGTGTGGGTAAAGGTGATAAAGAGGAAATGCTGGTCCTCTCCAAGGTGGGAGGGCCCCTACCAAGTCTTGATAAGCACACCAACCGCTGTCAGAATAGCGGAAAAAGCAACATGGGTACATCTGAGCCATTGCAAGAGGGCGCACATGGGCCTTCCGGTCTAGATTAATTGAAGATCCAGAGCCACAACTTGCTACAAACACTCACATGAAAACTTCGGTGGTTTTGAAATAAAATAAACTTTTTTTTTAGTACCTCGGTCATGAAAGGTGTTTAGATTTCCTCCTAAAATAGTAGCCAGATCCAATCTGTTCTTGATAGTTAGCACCATGGGGTAAAGAGGGGCGGAAATTTGAGATCCTGAGGCGACGGGAACATTTGCTTTAGCTTCAGTGCGACCACGATCTCAAAGGCTGTGGGAAGATATTAGAGGATTCTTCCTAAGGCACAGGTGTAGTTCTTTATCTTGAACCATGGTGAAAGAGGAGATAAAAGGGGGGGAACAGATACGGGAAAGGCTACATGGAGGAATTACTTTTCTTGAACCAGGTTGGGTCAAAACTATAGTATTTTAAAGAAAGAAGAAGAGCCCTGGAATGACAACGACAGATACTGACAATAACATCACAGACCCTAGAAGTGACTTGTTTAAGAATAATAAATCTATTGACTGATTAACTGACGGAACTAAATTTGTCTGTTGCATGGTGAGGAGAACATGCCCGAAATCTTTTTCACGCCCAATTGAGACCTATACGTGTACAATGATGCTGCAAAGGTTAAGTACTGGGATATGTGGGTGTGTAAACTGAAAGGGAAACTGGATTGTATGACGACACTGGTGAAAGCCCAAAAGGAGACCAGTGCCTGAAGCAAATGCCAGACAGTCCCTGAATGAGAATGCTCATTCTTTTGTCCCATGTTCTTACATCAGATATGTATGTAACCTTAATGCAAACATGATGATGATGTGCTGAAGGGAGATGGCCAGGCCAACGTGTGAGGCAATCATTCCAGCTCACGGCCAGAGCCTGATTTTTGTTTTTTGATCATTTCACTTCTATGCCCTGATTTGCTGTAGTGCATACCCATTTGCAGCAAAGGGGAATAGAAGGCTGTGTTTGCTTGAACCTCTAACCCCTGTAGTGAAGACACATTTTCAGATACCTGAGGCTTAAGTAAGCATAAGCACAGAAATGTGAATTAAATATTTCTTTTTATACACATATATAATCAAGCCACAACCCACAGTATCAATTATAAACAGGAGGGAAATGTGGAAAGAATTTTATAATTGATCTGTTAATCTTTATGTATATCCTGTATATCCTCATGTGGCTATAAGGACCACATGCACAGAATTAGATTATTGTGTTAGAGTGACACTTCAAGTAAAAGGATTATTGTTAACCAAGGAGTTATCACGATATCACTGAATATATGTTACATATGTTTTGAACTATTTACTGTGCACAGTCTTCTATGTCCTTCACAGTGAAATTCCAGAACGACCTCCCTCCCCCCTCCCGTCTGTCGTACCAGGCACAGAGAAGGAATTCTTTGGGAAGGGCAGTTTGAACCAGATTTCCATGGGCAGATTTGTCTTTGCTGAACACTGGCTAGAGGTCATAACGAAACTCCACCACTGTTTCATTTCCAGTGAAACGGAAGTCAGCCTGAAAGTGAAAGCTGAAATACAGGAAGTTTCTCGAAAGACACAGGGAAAACCCGCCCAAAGAAGAAGTCTAGTCCCCTTTGGACATTGTTCATTGGACTCATGGGATGACAGACTGTTTGGAGGGAGGAATATATTAGCATGTTAACTGGGGTATAAAGATCAACAGAGGAAGGAAGTCTGTACCCTTTTGTGACTGGCCAGGCTGCAGCTAGCCTGTTTCTCCTTTAATAAATGCTGGTATATAAAAGGGTCCTCAGCTGAGTGAATAAAGATTTCATTTTCATTGGCACGAATTGGAGAAGTCTCATTGAGTAAGTTATTTTCCTTTAACATCCTTAAAGTCGGCGGCTTTTTTATATTATACGGGAGCGTAATATTACGCGATTACGGCAGACTGTGTAATTTCAATAGGAGTTTACGGTCTTACGCGTAATTTGTTACGCGTAATAATGTTACCTACGATCTACGCGTAATTAATTACGTGTAATACCGTAACCTTACACGTAACGCTTACGGTGCATTTGTAGTGAATTACGATGCGTAATTACACTAATGCGTAATTTCGGCCCAGCACTAGGTCAACCTGGTGACCGATGGCAAGCAGTGAGTACATGGCTGTGCAGTGGACCAACTTGTGACACCTCCACAGCTTGCAGGCAGACCTCCTGCCACCTCCTCTCCTTCTCCTTCTACTCCTCCAGCTGCATCCTCTTCGCTATTGTCCTCCTCCTCCTCCTTGGCTGAGTGGCAGTTCAACTCTACTGGTACTGCGATCTCCTCTCCAGCTACACAACCCCATCTCCCCAGGGCCTATGCTGCATGCCAGGTACGACGGTGTCACGCCATCTTAGACATGTCTTGCCTCAAAGCGGAAAGTCACACTGGACCAGCTCTTCTGGCTGCTCTTGACAAACAGGTGGATCAGTGGCTGACCCCGCACCAGCTAGAGATCGGAAACATGGTGTGTGACAACGGCAGCAATCTCCTTTCTGCTTTGAATTTGGGAATGCTCAATATCACTGCCATCCAACGGAAAGCACAGCAGAGACTTTACTTCCTACAGCAGCTGAGAAAGGTCGGCATGACACAAGAAATTCTGACCAGCTTCTACTCTGCCACCATTGAGTCAATCCTATGCTCTTCCATCTTGGTCTGGTATTCTGGCGCCACCGCCAGCGACAAGCTCAAACTACAGAGGGTCATCAGGTTGGCAGAGAGGGTCATCGGGTGCCCCCTCCCCTCACTTGCACTACTGCACAACAAGAGACTGAAATCCAGGGCATTGAGGATTGCCAATGATCCCTCGCACTCAGGCCACCGATACCTCAGTTTGCTCTCTCTGGGCCGGAGACTTCGAGCCATCCTCACAAAGACTGCGAGACACAGAAACTCCTTCTTCCCATCGGCTGTCAGCCACTTGAACTCCCTCCACATACTTCCACCAGTGCAAGCCCAAACAAGTGGGGGGGCGGGTTGCGCCACTCCCGATCAGTCAACTGAAGAAACCACCTCAAAAGGCCAACAAGGATAACCGCTGGTCATCTCCAGGCCACTAAATGAACTGTGATGAATGTATGATGTAAATTTTATGCACAATGTAATGTAATCTATCTCTGTCGCTATGCATTCTTCTCTGTCTTCTTCCCAAGCTATATGTATGTGCCAAGAATAATTCCGGGCATGATCGCTCATGCTTGGCGAAATAAACGATTCTGATTCTGATTCTGACATGTACCCTGCATGGCACATGTGCTGAATCTAGTCATTCACCAATTTGTGTCCAAGTACCCAGGCTTAGAGGACGTCCTGAAGCAGGCCAGGAAGTTGTGTGGGCAATTCAGGTGGTCTTACACGGCCATGGCATGCTTTGCGGACATTCAGCGGAAAAACAACTTGCCGGTGATACGCTAGATATGTGGTAGCCCGACTCGCTGGAGTTCGACCCTGGTCATGTTCTCTCGCCTGCTAGAACAGGAGAAAGCCATCACCCAGTACCTGTACAATTACAGTAAAAGGACACAATCTGGGGAGATGGGGATGTTCTGGCACAACAACTGGACACTGATGTGAAATGCATGCAGGCTCATGCGGCCGTTTGAGGAGGTGACCAACCTGGTGAGTCGCAGTGAAGGCACTATCAGCGACTTGATCCCTTACACGTAGTTTCTGGAGTGTGCTGTGCGTAGAGTGGTGGATCAAGCTGTGGAGGAGCATGAACAGGAACAGTTACCGGAGGAACAGTTGTGGTAGCAATTTTCATCAGAACCAGATGTTTACTCAACACCTGGGGCAGCACAAAGGGGGGAGGAGGAGGAAGAGTCGTGTGGGGAAAAGGAGTCAGACTCGGATGATGAGGAATGAGGTGGCAGCAGAAGAACAATAGCAGCAGGCATCGCAGGGGGCTTGTGCTGCTTGACGTTCTCGTGGTATTGTTCATGGCTGGGGGGGAGGAGGAGGACTTACCTGACGTCACTGAGGAAGAGCAAGAAGAGATGGATAGTACGTCTGGATCCAACTTTGTGCAGATGGCATCTTTCATGCTGTCCAGCCTGTTGAGGGACCCCCGTATAAAAAAAACTCAAGGGGAATGAGCTGTACTGGGTGGCCACGCTACTAGACCCTCGGTATAGGCACAATGTGGCGGAGATGTTTCCAAATCACCAGAAGGCAGAAAAGATGCAGTACTTGCAGAACAAGCTGGCAACTATGCTTTACAATGCGTATAAGGGTGATGTCACAGCACAACGCAATAAAGGTACCACTCCTTCTCCCATGTCCACGCAGGCAAGGACAGGATGCTCCAGCGATCTCATGGTGATGTCGGACATGCAGACATTCTTTAGTCCAATGCCTTGCCTTAGCCCGTCCGGATCCACCCTCCACCAATGCCTGGACCGGCAGTTAGCCGACTACCTGGCCTTAAGTGTGGATGTAGATACTGTGAGCAGCGATGAACCCTTGGACTACTGGGTGTGCTTGACCTGTGTCCAGAGCTGTCCCAATTTGCCATCCAACTTCTGTTTTGCCCTGCCTCAAGCGTCCTGTCAGAAAGGACCTACAGCACAGCGGGAGGCATTGTCACTGAGAAGAGAAGTCGCCTAAGTCACAAAAGTGTTCAGTACCTCACCTTTATCAAAATGAATGAGGCATGGATCCTGGAGGGCTACGGCCCGCCCGAAGAGTCCCCACACACAGCATCTCTGCCTGCACGCTGTGTGACTGGCTGCCTGCCCCAAGACTAAGTTGCTCCCCACACAGCACCTCTGCCCGCAAGCCGCTTGACTGCTTTCTCCGCCACTACCAACAGGGTCCAGGACTCCAGGCGGATTCCTGAATTTTTAAGGCCGCTGCTAGCAGCGGCCACTGTAATAATTTTTCTGGTGCTTGTACATGTCTGTCTAATTTTTCTGTCTGCACTGCAGCTGCAACAACAAAACAAAAGGCATGTGCATGTGCCAATTCCCCTTCGTGATCATAACCTTGCCACGGTAAAGGGGCTTGTGTATAACAATAAAGCAACGACCGCCCGCTATATGAGTGTCTCGGTGGGTGGCACACCAAAGATAATAAGGTCGTTGTGTTCAAATATAATAATAATAAATATAAAATTTGCAACCGCGTGCAGGTTAAAGTAGGATTACACTCAAAATTAATGTTTTGCCCTAATGCATTAGCACTGTAAAAAAAACTATTATGAAACACTATGGCCCTGTTCACAGTGGTTAGTAGGGTTGACTGCAACCAGTGTCAGACTGGGAGCTGGAAAATCTGAGGAAATCCACTTGCTGGCCAAGCAGCAGTAATCATGTGTTGCTCCTCCCAGTGAACACTTGCTGCAGGTTTCTATTGGGAGTGATAACACAGGGTTTCTGCTGCTTGGCCATCAAGTGGGTTTCCTCAGTTTTTTCACCTCCCAGTCTGACACTGATTGGAACAGCTGAATTACGATTTCATCAAATCCAAGATCACATGACAAATTACGAGTGCCAAAAGTTCCGTGTTCTACAAGCATTTTCTATTAAATTCAATGGTGCCAATTTCCGCCGTTAATAGCAAAGTCCCGATACATGTTATCATTACAAACCTTGCTATATATGTGTAACGATTGGTGTCAGCACACAGAGAGAATCTGATCATTGATGATCTGCAGAATCATCAATAATACAGATGTATACTTGATTATGGATGATCTGCAGAATCACCAAGTATGACTAACCTCTGGACACCTAATAAATTAAATAAGTGTTTGGTTATCTCCCATGAGGCAGGGGAGACACTGTAGGCTATCTCCCGTGAGGCGGGAGACTCAGGCAGCTCGGCCAGGAAGCACCTGAGGGGCAGGTGGCTCTTGGCTGTGCAGGGACTATCTCCTTGAGAGAGGGAATAGAGAGAACCTGGCAACCAGTGATACTTGGTGATCAGATAATAGACTGTACTGCAGCCAGGGGACTCCAGAGGAGTAGAGGCCACTAGCTGCTAGCAGGCCGGACTCTCTGAGGAGCACGAGTCCTAACAGCTAACTGACACTTGGTGGAATAGTGTCACAGCTAGTACAGATAGACTGAGCACTCAAGGGATGAGTGACAGCCGGGATGGTCGGGCAGGCCAGGTCGGCAACACACGAGCAGATAAGGTACAGAGACAGAAGGCTGATTCGGTAACCGGGTACAGGCAGGGTTTGGCAACAGGTAGGCAGATATGCAGAGGTACCGAATCAGAAAGCAAGAGAGAGGTCGACAGAGCAAATAGTCATAACAGATATAAAGCACAGTCCTAGTCTGAGGTGTGAGGTCCTTGGTCTCGACACCCAGGAACTAGTCTAGAGAATAACTCAGCAATGACACAGTAATCCTAAGCTTGGGTGTGAGGTCCTTGGTCTCAACACCCTGGAACTGGTCTAAAGTATAACACAGTAATGACACAGTGATCCTAAGCTTGGGTGTGAGGTCCTTGGTCTCAACACCCTGGAACTGGTCTAAAGTATAACACAGCAATGACACAGTGATCCTAAGCTTGGGTGTGAGGTCCTTGGTCTCAACACCCCGGAACTGGTCTAAAGTATAACACAGCAGTAATCTGGCTAAGTGTGAATTCCCAGGTCCTCCTGGTTCTAACACACTGTGGGATCTGACTGAGGTCTGAGTGCTCACACGTAAGTATTCGCAACGGCAGACAACCAGAGACTGAGCAGCAAGATCTATATATACTGCAGCGCTCCTCCGCACCGCCCTGCGCCACTCAGCCAATCAGTAACCGCGCTGGGATCAGCTGATCGACCTGATCAGCTGATCCCTCTCCAACTGGCATAAAGGGCTTGCCTTCTAGCGCGCGCGTGCGTAGCTCTCCATCTGTGTGCATTAGAAGGCCCAGGCAAACCAGACGCATGCTGCTGTGCGGAAACCGCCAGTCTGAACGCGGAGACAGCCGCCCCGCTGCCAGACAGCGCGGCGGCATCTCCACAATCCATTACAATATGTTAGAGAGAACAGTAGGAACACGGTGAAGGTGTTTTTTTTTTTTGTGAAAAGACCATGTAGTTTTTGAGATAATCAATTTTAAAGTTTCATATTCAACAAACCTGTAAAATGACACGTTGAAACAACAATTTTTGGAAAACAGTGACCCCGACAAAATGGCCACGGGTAATTCCTGGTCCCTGAAGGCCATGTTACAGTGGCAGAACAAGCAGTTTCCCACATGCATGGGGGAAAAAGTCATCCCCTCTCCTCTCCTGGCCACTGGACCACCTATCTATGTAGGAAACTAGGAAACTGCTCGTTCTGCCACTGTAATGTGGCCTCCGGGGATTACCACATTGCCATTGGGGGGGGGGGAGATTTCACTGTTTGTGAAGCCAAATTTTGGGTTTCCAGCCAATGTAATGCAGATTGCAGAGGCAGTTTAAGGCCATTTATCGCCGGGAGTTCATCTGGATTGGTGGGTGCACAGGACCTTCTTAGAGAATACTAAAGTTTAATGGTCTTAGACACCCACTGTAATTTGTATTGCATTGGCTGGAAACCTAAAATTGGCTTCCAAATTTTTTTTTTCGGTACACAGTGATGTCTACAAAATGGCCGCAGGGTAATGCCCGGTCTGTGGAGGCCACATTGGAATTACAGAAGAAGTGATTTTTCACATAGATCGGGTGTCCAGTCCTAAGAGGGATATGAAGGCTTTAAACAATACTAGTCACTTGACATCCTGCTGATATTTATGGCATCAGTAGCATCTGAAGACCAGAAACAAGCAATTTGCATTGCTTAAAAGGAAATAAATATGGCATCCTCCATATCTCTCTCACTTCAGGTGTCCTTTAACCCCTTTGCATCCAGACTTTGTTTTCCCCTTATGGACCAGAGCGGCATTTTAGCTGTGTCTCTATTTAATCAGCAATAACGTTATCCCTTCCCTATGACACCTCAATGATACATATATCATTTTTTTCAAGACAAACTAGACTATCATTTGGGAGGTATTTTGTCCCAAGAAATACATTATTTTCTATGCATTTTAATGGGAAATAACTTAAAAAAAATATTATTTCTCAGTTTTTACCAATTCCAGTTTAAAATACAAAGTGCTACAGTAGATAAAAACCATGCCACCAGTATTATGTCCCCCAGTATAGATAGCCAGATGTGTTCCCAGTATCAGCCCCCTCCAATATTGCCAGATGTGTCCCCAATATCAGTCCCCCCAGTATAGCCAGATGTGTCCCCTGGCGTGCATGAAAAAAGGGCGCCGTGAAAAAAGGGCCTGGGTTATTAAAGAATTTGGCGCCAGGTATTAACGAAATTTGCTAAGGAGAATCATCGTTGTCATGCTTTATTAACGATAATTACCATTCCAAAAAGCTAATGAGAAATAACAACAAATAAATATTAACGTTAAATATCGTAACTTTTTTGTCAATACTGCTTAACCCAACCCTACCCTCACACAGAACCCTCCCCTGGTGGTGCCTAAAACTAACCACTCCTCTAGTGGCGCCTAACCCTACCCACCCCCCGGTGGTGCCTAACCCTAACCCCCCGGTGGTGCCTAATCCTAAGCAGCCCCCCTGGTGATGCCTAAAACTACCTGCCGCCTAGATTGTGCCTAACCCTAACCACTCCCCTTGGTGTTGCCTGACACAAACCACTCCCTCTGTAGAAACACCCTTTTAGATATATTAATGATAATAACTTTGAAAACGGAAAATCTGCACTTATTAATGAAATAATATGACAAAAACTATACCGTCATAAACTTCTAAAGCGATAACTACCTCAAAAACTATAACGTTATAATGTTGTTAATGAAATTTTTCGCGGCGCCCTTTTTTCATGCTTTTTTTTCACCGTATTAACGATAATTGCATTAAAGTCTATGGCGGCGCCCTTTTTGTCCACCCTCAGCCGGCGCTCTTTTTTCCTGCTCCAGTCCCCTGTGTTTGCCACCCCCCAGTATAGATAGACAGATGCACCCCCAGGATTAGTGCCCGTCATTCTAGCTAAATATGTCCCAAGGTATGTTTTCCCCCCATTATAGCCAGATGTGCCCCCAGCATTAACGTGTGCCCTCAAGATTAGCACGCTCCCTCATTATAGCCAGAGGTGCCCCAGTACAAAGTTCTCCCTCAAATGACCAGATGTGGCTGAATTGTTTTATTCCCCCCCCCCCCCCCCCGTTTGCACATTTTATATTATATTAAATATATTTAAAATAAACAACTTGGAGGCGATCAGACCCCACCAACAGAGAGCTCTGTTGGTGGGGGGAAAAGAGGGGGGGAATCACTCGTGTGCTGTCTTGTGCAGTCCTGCAGCTTGGCCCTAAAGCTGCAGTGGCCATTTTAGTAAAAATGTGCCTGGTCTTTAGGGGGGTTTACCACTGTGGTCATCAAGTGGATAAACTAAGTTTTCAGAATTTTACAATTGAAAAGGTACCCAAAAGTTGGTAAAAGGGTGATATCAAATTTATTTTGAATATTTTCTTGCTTGATGACTGTGGCTTAAAGGGCATTTTATGACAAGTTGTGAATATTTTACCTAGGAGATAACTAAGGTGGAAAAGGAATTGCATATGGAACCTGCACCGAATCCAATTCACCTTTTTCTCTTAAGTTTTATCATAGGTAATATTTTAACATTAAAAATAAAACACCTTTTAAACGACCAGCAAGCAAGAAAATACTAGAATAATTTTGGCAGTACTTTTTCTCCTACTTTCAAGTACTTTTTCAAATACAGAATGCAAAATGTATTTTCAACAGAAAATGAAAGAATATCTCTGAGGTGAAAACATAGGAGAAAAAGTGAATTGGATCAGGCCCATATGCAAATAACTCCTGGGAGATAATTTTCATTTTCTCTTAAAAATAACTTTTCAGCATCTTACAATTAAAAAAGTATTCAAAAGTTGGTGAAAAAGTACTCTCAAAAATATTTCGAGTATTTTCTTGCTTGCTGGTAGTATAGCATTGTATGACAAGATGTGAAAATATCACCTAGGAGAAAACTCAGGTGAAAAAGGGAATTGCATATGGGCCATAGTGTTCATAAATTGCGTGCGGAAAAACATGCACTTTCTTAACTGACAGTTTTGAACACTCCCTTACTAACTTGTTGCCAGTTAACCTAATTGTAAAATATACTACCAGATGTTTATTTCTTGCATTGCACAACTTTTCTGACCACCTTTTGCCTATGTGCTAAAAAATTTTAAGCATGCTGCTGCCATTAAATTCAAGATGAGCAAATATATTTTTTTTTTTTTAGAAAAGAGCTTGTTAGGTTATCACTTTCCAATTAAATATTATTATTATTTTTTATTATTTAGTATTTATACAGTGCCGACATATTACGCAGCGCTGTACAGTGTATATATTGTCACTAACTGTCCCTCAAAGGAGCTCACAATCTAATCCCTACCATTGCCATATGTTTTTATTATGTAGTGTAAGTACTGTAGTCTAGGGCTAATTTTTTAGGGGGAGCCAATTAACTTATCTGTATGTTTTTGGAATGTGGGAGGAAACCGGAGTGAGAACATACAAACTCTTTGCAGATAGTGCCCTGGCTGGGATTCGAACCAGGGACCCAGCGCTGCAAGGCGAGAGAGCTAACCACTACGCCACCGTGCTGCCCATATATAGGGTTTAAAGGATTTTCGTATCATATTCTCTCTCTCTCTCTCTCTCTCTCTCTATATATATATATATATATATATGTATGTATATATATATATATGTATATCTACAGTTTACAAATTGTCTTCACTGTTTTGTAAATGGAGTTTTATAAAGGATTACATGTTTTAACGCATCCTTACAGGGGTCTAGAAGCCCCTTAAGTTAAGGAAATCTTGATTATACAATGTAAAAAAAAAAAGTATGCTGTAGAAGGGTAAACTGAGCGATTATACTTTGGATGAAAACTTTAGGCAGTTCCTCAAATTACATAGATTCAAGATTGTATCATCGATGGGCAGTTTTAGTGATTTATTTTGGTGTTTCATTATAAAACTGGTGGGATACGTAGATTGGCAGTTCATTTAGGCGCAGATCACACCTAATAATGTGGGCAATAACATTGGCAACTATAGAAATTGAAGCTACTGTAGTCGATAAAATACAATGAAAAACTATCCCAAAAATGAAAGTCTTAACCCTTTAGCAGCCATTTTATTAATGCTAGGTACACACCATACAATTTTCTGGCAGATTTACCTGCCAGATCGATTATTTCCAACATGTCCGATCTTTCCGTTCTATGACATTCAATAAAAAAAAAACCCCAAAAATGATTAAAAAAAAAAACGATTACAAAAATAGAAAAATCGATCGAAATTCAGATCGGACATGTTGGAAATAATTGGTCTGGCAGGTAAATCTGCAGGAAAATTGTATGGTGTGTACCTAGCATTAGAGGATTGCAAGTGTTCCAGGCCAATTTATTTTAGCACTTTTTTATTTCTGTACTTCTTAAATGTTCTCACTTCTAATTAGCACTGCTGTAATGTGTATTTATGGCCACTTGTCACTAGGGGGCAGTGTGAGACAATAACAGAGGACTTCTGCTTTTCAGTTTCTATATTTTCTGCTAGGGAGAGAGATCAAAGCATTCAAAGAATTTATAGCACAATGATTTCTCCCGAGGTCAAAAGCAGTGCACTTATCTCAAATGGGATAACTCTATTAAAGCTGCTAATGGGTTAAAACCACTTAAGCCTACAGAGTCTAAAATCGTATGCATCCGAGCAACGTTCACCTCCCATTCATTCGCCAATAACTTTATTGCTACTTATCACAATTAATTGATCTATATCTTGTTTTTTCCGCCACTAATTAGGCTTTCTTTGGGCAGTACATTTTGCTAAGAATTCTTTTTTTCCAAATCCATTTTAACAGGAAAATTAAGAAAGAAATGAAAAAAATTCATTATTTCTCAGTTTTTGGCCATTATAGTTTAAAATTAATATACGCTGCCATAATTAAAACTCATGTATTTTATTTGCCCATCTGGCCCGGTTATTACACCATTTAAATGATGTCCCTATCACAATTTATGGCGCCGATATTTTATTTAGAAATAAAGGTGCATTTTTTCAATTTGCATCCATCACTACTTATAAGCTTATAATTTAAAATAATATAATAACATACTCTCTTGACATGCATATTTAAAAAGTTCAGACCCTTGGGTAACTATTTATGTTGTTTTTGTTTTTTTTTATTGCATTTTTTTTTTCTTAATAAAAAATGTATGTGGGTAATTTTTGGTGTGGGAGGGAAACAGCTAATTTTAAATGTAAAATAAAATAATTGTTTATTGAAAATGTGGGTGCAGTTTACTATTTGGCCACAAGATGGCCACAGTCAAAAAAGTCCTGGATGCAAACGATCTCGCATCCAGGAACTAAAATGCAGAGGAGAAGTTTCCTGGGGGCAGAAATACCGTGCTCTCTCAATAGAAAGCGTTGTTTTTTCTGCGGGGAAGTTAGAATTATATTCCCATTCACTGATCGGGGGGCTAGGGGCGGGCGGCGGGAGCGGGCAGCGGGAGCACGCGCGGGAGCGCGCCCGATCGCGCGCACCATGCGGAGGCAGCAGCAGAGCCTATCTGGTCGTGTAAGTTCATCCAGATAGGCCGAACTGGTTATTAAAGTAACCCTTTACTGAGAACTGAGGATTATGAAGGCTGCCATTTTTGTTTCCTTAAGAGCTAGTTCACAGTGCTCAGTTGCATGAATAATTCTGCATGTCAACTCACTGCACGCACAGTTCTATGGGCCTGGCCAAAGTACTGCATTGTAATGATGAAGATTTTGTTATTTTAACTCACTGCAAGCAGACTTTGTCCAGTCTCCGTTGCAGTTCACACCCATTATAGCATCATTATGCAACTTACTACTGTGAACCTAGCCTAAAACTTTGCCAATTTCCTGGCTGTCCTGTTGATCCTGTACATGTAATATTTTCAGTCACAGACCCAGAACGAACATGAGCATCATGTACATGTAAAAAAGGGGCCCAGTGTATATACATATATATATATATATATATATATATATATATATATATATATATATATATATATATATATATATATATATATAGGACTGCAGCACACAATAAAATAGAAAAAAATGACAGGGGATTGTAATATGCTCAAGCTTACCAGTTGCACCAAAGTATTCCCCACACTGTGAGTCCTACCCTACCCATGCAAAAAAAAGTGCTACTCTCTTCATATCTCTTACTATGGACATTTCAAGGCACAAAAGTCAAACAAATGGGAAAAAAAATTAGACATCCTACCTAAAAAAAACCCTGTGCCTCCCCATTTCCGTGTGTGTGCGTTTTTCTGTAGTGCGCATGTGCAGGGACGCAGAGACATTGAGGGGGAGTGACGCAGCTCACAGGAGAGGATGGGGCCAAGGGGCAGGCGGGCGGGCGTGAGTGTGAGGGTTCATGTACGCCCGCGCTGCAGGTCGTGTGTGCGCGCGCATGGCAGACATGTGCACATGTGGCGGGCTTATGCGCAGTGACATGCGGCGGTGACAGACCTAGAGCCATACATTTTAGGCACAATAAAATGTAATTGTATGGATACGTATGATACATACAATATTTTCTTTGGAACACAGATAGTCAATTTTACATTTCCTTATCTAACACAACACCTACATAGATTTTCAGATTACTTCCTAATTCTTCTATTACCCATCTTCCACTGTCCTTCCAGTATTTTTAAATGCATCTTCCCATTTTCTTTCATCTTCATCTTATTTTGCTGGAGGCGCAAGAATACAATTCATGTACTATATATAATATATATGTAGATGAAAAATAAAGTGTATTCTTCTGTCCGGGGCTAATTTGATGTATGATGGTATAAGTAGAGATTTATGCTGACTGTAGCGTGAAGACAGAGAAGGTGGTGCGGCGTAAGTAGATTGTTTTAAGATGAGAGGAGAGAAAAATAAGTGAGTGTCCGCTGCTTTTTGATGCATTGTCACATGATAAATAGGAATTGGTGAAACATCCAGTAGACCAGACATAGGTCAATGGCACTATGCTAAATCTGGCCTCAATATTGCAAATTTGAAAACCTAATGGATCCTTCTCTTCTCAGCATACAATACAAAAATTAAGCTGCCTTTTCCAGCATGCATTTCCCTTTTTTGGCCTTATTCTGGCGCATATGTTACCATGTAAATAGATTAACCTTAACAGACCTACATTTGCACTGCATACAGAAAATTAATATATAAATATATTTAAACTACTGTATATATATATATATATATATATATATATATATATATATATATATATACCAAAATATTTGAACCATATCGTCTCTCTAAAAAAAGGTTTATAAATAGGCCTCACAACATTCTCCAAAATAAAGTTTGCATTGAAAAATAAATTTTCGCGTGCAAAAATGTATTCGCGGAAATGCATTATAATTCTGCCATATAGGTGATGTATTTGAATATATTTTACATTTTGTATATGTAAATTTGCAAAAATAGCCCTCATATTTAAATTGTGGTTTTACTGCCTGAAAAGTGAGGACTTAATTTTTTTCTTCTTATGTATTGGGGAATCCCATCATTTCAGACAAAACACAGGATCTAATAAGACATTGTTCTCTGCTGCCTGGATTCTTCAAACTGTGTGTACTGCCAACAGCCATGTGCAAATGACGCCACATGTTTTCTGCATGGACAATTTTTTACTAAAGCCACCCACACATCTTTATGTGCAAACTTTCACTTGGGCCTGTTACCCAAATTCTGTAATGTTTTTGCAAAAAGTATATTGATAATTATAGTCATAACTATTTCATTAAAAACTGGTTTGTTCCATGAAAAAATTAAATAAAGTATCTCTGATATAATTTCAATTATTTATTTAATTATTTTTTAAATCATTTCCCCCTTGCTCATAATTCATGATGAGCAAAAATATTCTGCTAAAATACAAATTTTCACAGGCCTAGGAAGAGAAATAGACTATGCTAATCAAAATCAGCAGCTGAAGAGCAGTTAGTGTTCTGCAATTAAAATTTCTACCAGTGAAATATTGCCTTTCCTGTCTTTAGAACTGACTGTGTTGTCTCTGAAGCTGTGATCCAATTGTCTGAATTCAAGGAGTAATTCCTAAGGACTTTGAAAGAGGGAGAGCTGAAAAGACAGACAACTTAGGGGTTGAAAGCTTTTGCAGGTGATAGAGCTTTCAGAACAAAGTATTACAAAAACAACTTGAAAAGGCATGAATTAAAAATGTTGCTCTTAATTAACACCTAATCCATTGAGTCCTGATGGGAATCCCTTTTAAGAGTCTCTTTTTATGTCAGCTGTGCTAGCATGCTAAAGGGAGAGACTGTTGCTGTATAGGAATGCATCTAGCACATTTCCCTCCACAGGAATTTCAGTGTAAAATTCAGTTTTTGTTTTTGTTTTTCTTTATTTGCTTGGAAGTTCCTCCCACACAAAAAACAATGACAGAAAATCACTTGAATGGCCTTTGTATGTTAAGTGTGCATTGAAAAGTGGTTCAGAGAGGAAGAATGGAAATAGCAAAGAAAGTTCTGGAAAAGTTCAGCACAGAAAGAAGAAAACTTGGTTTAGTTTACGTTGAAAGCTCAGTTTTTAAAATAAAACCTTTTTTAATAGTTTATTTTGTCACATCCCCTAACCTTCAACACTGCACAATAATCTGCTTACACCCATGTACTTAATATATCCAAGCAGCTTTTTTTCTGTAGTTTGTCATGGTTTCTAATAGCTATAGAAGCTGCCATTTCTCCCCTCCCCTTCCCACTGCCCTTATTTATCCAGGGGAAAGTGTGAATGTAATCAAGTGTGACTGTCAAAACTGTTTGAAGTACAGTGTCCTATTCCCCCTCCCCTGCTGATGAAAGCTTTTGTTTGCTTATTGCTACTGATAATTACAGCAAACCTTATCTGCCTGCTCTTTCTGTGGATGGCAGTAAAGCAATAAAAGCCTCCAAAAAACATTTAAATGTAAAAAGAAGAGCTAGAATTGATTTTTTTTTTTGTAATGGGCCACATTGTTAATATGTATTTTAAATGTGCTGTTGATATGCCCTGGGTGCTAAAAACGGTGCTCGGTTCACTTTAAGTTTGAATTCAATCCCAGTGTAGTTCATTGTATCAGTGTAAAATTGTTTGCAGACCCCTGCTTTGAATCCTGGTTACATCCTTGTCACTACCCCAAAACAGTACTTCCCAATGTATCCAAAAGAGAAAAGAAAAAAATCAATCCTTATAAAATCTTCTTCACATTTCATATTTATGAATATAAGTGATATTGTACATATATACATGCTTTTGCTCTGTTCTCTAGTATGTAGTGTGTGGCTTGATAGCATACTGGTTAAGGGCTCTGCCTTCAGTAAGCCAGCACCTATTCAGTAAGGAGACATTGGGCAAGACTCCCTAACACTGCAGCACGTCCTAGTTTTTGCAGCTCTAGCGCAATGAGAAAAGCGCAATATAAATGTTCTGTGTCTGTGTTAGTGTGCATGCTTTGTAGCTCTGTATGTGCTCACTGAAATTGGTGCAAATATATAAAGCTTGAAAATGGACCAATCAAGTCCCACACAGGTTTAAATTGATTGGTCCATTTTCAAGTTGCATATATTTGCATAAAAATGTACATAGATTTGCATAAAATAAGAAGCATTTGCATATCATTGATCCTCCTACGTATATATAATGAGCAGATCTCTTCCCTCTCTTCCCTGTCTAATGACTGTGTCATTGCAGCAAAACAGAGGGATGCAAAACAGACCCTTATTCAATTCACTTTTTCACCTAAGTTTTCTCGTAGGAGATCATTTTTTCATCTTCTGTTTAAAATAACTTTTCAGCACTCTGCAATTGAAAAAGCACCAAAGAGTACTGCCAAAATTATTCTGAATATTTTCTTGCTTGTTGGTGGCTTAAAAGGTATTTTATTATTAAGATGTGATAAGATGTGAAAATATCACCTAAGAGACAACTTGGAGAAAAGGTGAATTGGACTGGGCCCACGGAGAGATAATAACGCTAGGTAATCTTTTACACCGAGCCATATATTGTTGCAATGGTTTCCCAGACATTTACTATAAAGTTAAAAGCACTGTAGGCTGCTGATATTACTCAATGGTATTTGACTGCAAAATAGCTTGGGCAATTATTACATACATCATTACATATAATTATGGATCATAATATGTTTGTTTTACACTACAATTAACTTATTATTATTATTATTATTTATTTATATAGCGCCAACATACTGTATTCCGCAGCGCTTTACAAAGCACAATAAGACGACAAGGGGAACATAGATACAACTAACAAATGTACAGCAGAGTTCCAAGCAGCACAAATATTGTTACAAGAACAGTAAACATTAGGAGGATGACCCTGCCCTTGCAAACTTACAATATAATGGGTTGTGGGGGACACACTAGGTAAGGGGGTGGAGGATGGATGAGGCAGTGATTCTTTGCCTCTGATTACATTGTGACAGAGAAGTAAATAAGGGCTATAGAATGTTATAAGCTTGTCTGAAAAGGTGTGTTTTAAGAGTGCGTTTGAAGATGTCCAGGTTTGGAGCATGACGTACAGGCTGTGGAAGAGAGTTCCAGATAAGGGATGATGCTCGTGTAAAGTCCTGGATGTGAGCATGAGAGGAGGTGATCAACTTAGAGGCCAGGAGAAGCTTAGAGGCCAGGAGAACTTACCCTTTAAGTGTTCACTTAGCACAGCACTGAGGATTAAGTATCCAGTCCACATACAGGATACTACATATGGCAGTGATGGCTAACCTTGGCACTCCAGTTGTGGGGGAACTACAAGTCCCATGAGGCATTGCAATACTCTGACAGCTCTAAGCATAACTCGGAGAGGCAGAGGCATGATGGGATTTGTTGTTTTGTCACAGCTGGAGTGCAAAGGTTAGCCATCACTGACATACGGTATACTAACATTACTGTATTACTGTACATCACTAGGAGGAAGGGGGTGCAGTGACCCCTTAGTAATGTATATTGTGCCTCTGAATGAGACTGCAGTTATCAGACAGATAACAACAGTATCTCTATTACCACCATCATCCATGCAACCATTGTGAACCGCTAAGTGCATTCATGTTACTCTGACCTTGGGTAGTTAGAGGTAAATATACCTCTGTCTGTATCCCATGGACATCTAAGCTACTGATAGGACAGGGCATCACTTATGCCTCTGATACTTCATTGTAAGTTTGGCTTGTAGATCCACATCATGCACAGATGTATGACAGCATGGAAATACTTTAGGACATCAAGGTAGAAAAAGGAGAAACTTTACATAATAATTTCACTATTTTGCAGTGGTTTCCTCTTGTCAACATGTCATCTTGGCACAGTACTGAAGGATGTCAAATCCAAATAGTGGATTAGAATTAGTTTAAGGTAGTTAGAAAGGGCCTCACAAGTCAGGGTCTCTAACCTTGGGAAAACAAGGGTTTGAGCACCTTTTAAGGTTTTGGGCTAGTGCTTAGAGGTTAACATGAGTGATGGGTTTTTAGCAGAGGTTAGAAAAAAATAGTCAAGTAAGTCCGTATTAAGATTAGTTATGGTCATAGGTTAGACTTGATTTAGTACTGCAGTTGGTTTAGAGAAGGGTTTCGCATAGGTGTAAAGTTTGGGTTACCTAGCAAGGGGAAACTAGTACTGAATAGCAAAACCCATTTGCTGTTGTATTGCTGTACTCTCATAAAAATGCTTCATACTTATAGTCATCAGGTGATGATATCAGTGCAGGGGTTTGACAAATGTACATTACTTTGCTATACCATATTTTCACATAGACACAGTTTTAATACATCTTCATAAATGCATAATAAAGCACCTAATGGGAACATGTACAACTCATTGTACATTTTCTACCACAAAGAAGATCAAAAATTTACATGGGTCTAAATTATGGCAGAGGATTTTTTAAAAAAATGTGATCATCTCTGGTCTCTATCCCAATGGCCTTGGTCCTGGCTTTATATTTATACACAACGGGATTTGATCACTCTATCATTTTCACCATTCCCTTCATAGTACAATCAGTTTTCAGACACAGCTTCATATCTGCAAGGCCTTTGGGAGTTGGCGAACTTTGGCAGAGGTGTCAAACACAATGTCAATAAATGAGGATTGCACACTTTCTCAATTTCCTCCGTAGGATTGCTGATTTAAAGCCTCAAGACAGTATCTGTCATTAGGAGGACGTGGAAATAAATGAGACTAATTTCTGGGTTTAGCTATATCAATACCTTCCCAAATCTCATGAATCCCGTAGTGACAACTTTGTGCTGAAATAGAAGATAAGTCCTCATTCTATCATTCACGTAATTGTCAGGTATAAGTGCCAATAAGCAGATGTTCATGATTTGCTTACTGGTAAATATCCTATAGTTGCTTATTAGATTATGTATCTTTTAAACATGCCGTTTTCCTTATTGATGCTAATTCAAAATATAATTAATGTTCCGTGGATCATTCTGTCTGTTTACATTGCATATTAATGCTAATCACTGATTCAGACTTATTGATTAGAAAAGAACAAATGTGTAAATTGCCTTAATCCTGTCCAACCAAAGTTAATTTCCATGTATCTCACTAGTGATAGTTGTTGTGGGTTATCAGAACATCACTGTCATGCGTAAAGCTGAAGTGTATTTACATGTTTTAGACTTACAAATATGCATTTATCACTTGCTTGGTTAAAGAGGAACTTTAGTGAAAAAGGGGAAAAATAAATCAATACATTGCAAAGTGAGATGTTAAGAAAAATAGAGGAGAGATTGAGAATTGATTGGTATTCGCCATGTAATTTCTTCATGTTGTTTGATCCCCAATCAGCTTGCACGTGATCATCTTTACTACTGGCAGACATGGAAAAAAACAGAAAGCACCAACTGCCATTATCTATAACCACACCTCCTTACAATGTGAGAAAGGGGATATCAGCTACTAATTGGGATGAAGTTCAACCTTTGCATGCACTTCCTCTTTAACTTACAAAACAGGTAAAAAAAGGTTAGGGATTGTACAAAGCAACTAATCAGATTTTTTTCATGAGTATCACAGACACCTTCCACTTTTACGCATTTTACGGGCTAAGAAGATGCAACATCTTAGAAGAGTCATCTGAAAAACATGGAGAAATAGGGTTCATCTTGGTGGCAGGTAAGATAAAGAGGTGAAGATTGTGGGTTGAAAAGATTATGTCATGGTTTTCCTCATTCTGATTGTTGGCAGCAGAGGATACCTGTTCTGCTTTTCTTTGGTGGAATCCTTACTCTTTAAAGATGGTCTTGTAATTTTTTCCAGCTTTATGGGTATCAACTCTTCAGATACCTCCTTTGTTCAAGCCATGATATACACCGGCAAATGTGTTTAATGGGGGATTAAGCTTTGCTGAATCATTGTTCTTTCAATAAAACATAGCCTTCACTCACACCTGATTTTCATCCCATCTATTGAAAATACATCCTCTGATTTCACCATATTATGTAAATTATCTAAGTTAATATCTAATAATAATAACCTAATGATTCACTTAGCTTTGCCACATGCAGAATCTGTTATTGGATCATTTTTCCAATAATCACAAGACCAAATATAACTTCATCTACTTCTATGAGTTCTTTGCAGACCAGATCAGGTTCTAGGTTGCATTCATATAAAACATTTTTCATAAAGTGTTAAGTACCACTGTAGTATCTGTAATGCCCTTATTGCATAGAAGCCTGCGTTTCCCTTGGAGGATAATACTGTGCAGAGTCTGCATTTACATTTATTGTATGATCTATTATGGAGGTAGATATTCATTCCAATATATTTTGTATTATTATATGGCCACCTATGAGTTGTTTTATGAGCTACAGTTTTTTATACTGTATGCTGTTATGTTTCTCAACAAGAAAAAAAGTTCTGCCCGTTAAATAACAATAACATTTCGATAGCCATTTTCTCCCATAGGACTCAAAGCGCTTAGGCTGAGGCTCTATCAGATTCAGTAATTGGTAGTAGGATGAAGTATTAACACAAAAAAGTTATATTTCTACAAATGCCAAACTGAACAGGTGGGTTTTCAATCTGGATTTAAACATGTTTAGAGATGGAGCTGTCCTGATCTGCTGAGGTAAGGAGTTCCATAATGTAGGAACGGCATGACAGAAGACTTTTTGACCAAAAGTTTTCAGGTTGACTCTGGTATGACTAGATTCTTGGAACCTGCGGATCTGAGATTGCAGAGATTGCTACACAACGGCAAAATTTCGTTGATGTAGCCAGGGTCCAGATTATGTTGTGATTTAAATGTCAGTAGGCCGATCTTGAATAGGATACTCCATTTTATAGGTAGCCAGTGAAGGGAGTGCAGGACAGGTGTTATGTGGCAGTGTCTGGCAGCAATATTCTGTATCAGCTGTAGGCGGTGCAAGTCCTTGTTTGGAAGGCCGGTGAAGAGAGCATTATAATAGTCCAGTTAAGATGTAATAAAAGCACAAACTAATGATGGCAGATGGCCTGGAGGGGTTGAGGTGATGTTTTTTCGATGTTCTTCAGTTGAAAATTGGATGATTTCCCATTTAGGCGATAGGCCAATGAACGTGCGCTGCTAGCGCATCTGGGACCTCACGTGCATGGCGGCTAACTCCCCCAACCCATGCCCGGTCATGACCCAAACGGATGCACAGCCGCAACCCCCACGTGCGTGAATGGCCAAGCATGCACGGCCATGCACATCCGTGCACGATCATTGCCTGAAGTCCAGCTGCACATGCACCTCAGGCACAATGGACGTGCAGGCATATGGACACAAGAGGATGCAGCGACAGGGGTTTTATTATATAGGACCATTTCTATACCTTGCCTTTGGCAGCATGGTCCTATTGTGTGGGTGTTTATACTTGGTAAAGATCCCATGTAAGTGGCAGAATACTTTGTAGGACCAGTGCTGGAACCAAAGCAGAGTGAAAAGCGGAATGGGGTTTCCGCTCACAAAGTATGTAAGCAGCTGACATGACAAAATGATGATCATTTATTCAACTTTCAAAATTCCTTCTAAAATGAGTTACACCACCCCTCCTCTTCGTTCCATTTATCCAATCCATTCTCTGACTACTTCGTTCTAATCCTCATTCTGTCTTTTTTTTTGAACGTCTGACAATCTCCGTTTACTCCACAGAATTTCTCACTCTTTCTCAGACTCAGCAGTTGATGTTCATAATTGCAAATTCTACAAACATGACTTCCAAAAATGTATTGCATTATCTTAGATAAGACGAATATAAAGTTCACAGAATGCATATTAGAGGCTGAATGAATTACCTTCTGGGGATATCTTTAGACTTTAATTGCCACACTTTGTATGCTAAGTAGATCTAGATTTTTTCGTCTAGGAAGTAATGCAAGTTCAACTTTTTCCTTCACCGACAGATATCGCAGATTAATAAACATTAATAGTAAATTAAATTACAAGTGAATCGGAGAAATGTTAACTTGCAGAAGATTGGTGTAAAACATAATATTAAGGTATAAAAGTACATTACTGGGAACATTATTACAAGTGTTATTATATACTAAAACTTCCAGTGATTATTGTTACTAGAAGATGAGCACATTGGCTATTTCTATGCTCTTTAAGAATGAGTAACATTATTATAAATATAAAGATAATAAGACAGCGTTGGGTCAGGACAAGGACTTCTCCAAAGCAGGTGCAATTTGCCCTCATTAAGAATCAAAGGTTCCATAATTTTCTGGGTATGTGATGGTTTTTAATGTATATAATTGAAAGGCAATTAAACTGTACTTTTGTGTGTTTCAGTGAGCATAATATTAACCACTTCCCGACCGCCGTATTGACAATTGGCGGCCGGGAAGTGGACCCCGCAAGGACCGCCGTATTGACAAATGGCAGCGGTCCTTGTAGGGGCATGGGCGGAGCGATCGCGTCATCCGTGATGCGATCCTCCGCCGGCGCCTGTCTCCGCTCACCCGCCGCCACATCCCGCCGGCCATACGGAGGCGTCGGCGGGATGTTAACCCGACGATCGCCGCATACAAAGTGTATAATACACTTTGTAATGTTTACAAAGTGTATTATACAGGCTGCCTCCTGCCCTGGTGGTCCCAGTGTCCGAGGGACCACCAGGGCAGGCTGCAGCCACCCTATGTCGCACCCAAGCACACTGATTTCTCCCCCCCTGCCCCAGATCACCCACAGCACCCCTCAGACCCCCCCCCCTGCCCACCCCCAGACCCCAGTTTGCACCCAATCACCCCCCTAATCACCCATCAATCACTCCCTGTCACTGTCTGTCAACGCTATTTTTTTTACCCCCCCTGCCCCCTCCTGATCACCCCCCCCACCCCTCAGATTCTCCCCAGAACCCCCCCCCTGTGTACTGTATGCATCTATCCCCCCTGATCACCTGTCAATCACCTGTCAATCACCCATCAATCACCCATCAATCACCCCCTGTCACTGCCACCCATCAATCAGCCCCTAACCTGCCCCTTGCGGGCAATCTGATCACCCACCCACACCGATAGATCGCCCGCAGATCCGACATCAGATCACCACCCAAGCGCAGTGTTTACATCTATTCTCTCCTCTAAACACCCACTAATTACCCATCAATCAACCATCAATCACCCCCTATCACCACCTGTCACTGTTACCCATCAGATCAGACCCTAATCTGCCCCTTGCGGGCACCCAATCACCCGCCTACACGCTCAGATTGCCCTCAGACCCCCCCCCCTTATCAATTCGCCAAGGCATTATTTACATCTGTCCTTCCCTGTAATAACCCACTGATCACCTGTCAATCACCTGTCAATCACCCATCAATCACCCCCTGTCACTGCCACCCATCAATCACCCCCTGTCACTGCCACCCATCAATCAGTACCTAACCTGCCCCTTGCGGGCAATCTGATCACCCACCCACACCAGTAGATCGCCCGCAGATCCGACATCAGATCACCACCCAAGCGCAGTGTTTACATCTATTCTCTCCTCTAAACACCCACTAATTACCCATCAATAACCCCCTATCACCACCTGTCACTGTTACCCATCAGATCAGACCATAATCTGCCCCTTGCGGGCACCCAATCACCCGCCTACACACTCAGATTGCCCTCAGACCCCCCCTTATCAATTCGCCAGGCTGCAGCCTGCCCTGGTGGTCCCTCGGACACTGGGACCACCAGGGCAGGAGGCAGCCTGTATAATACACTTTGTAAACATTACAAAGTGTATTATACACTTTGTATGCGGCGATCGTCGGGTTAACATCCCGCCGGCGCCTCCGTATGGCCGGCGGGATGTGGCGGCGGGTGAGCGGAGACAGGCGCCGGCGGAGGATCGCATCACGGATGACGCGATCGCTCCGCCCATGCCCCTACAAGGACCGCTGCCATTTGTCAATACGGCGGTCCTTGCGGGGTCCACTTCCCGGCCGCCAATTGTCAATACGGCGGTCGGGAAGTGGTTAATATTATGCTCACTGAAACATCTGTCCTTCCCTGTAATAACCCACTGATCACCTGTCAATCACCTGTCAATCACCCATCAATCACCCCCTGTCACTGCCACCCATCAATCAGTACCTAACCTGCCCCTTGCGGGCAATCTGATCACCCACCCACACCAATAGATCGCCCGCAGATCCGACATCAGATCACCACCCAAGCGCAGTGTTACCCATCAGATCAGACCCTAATCTGCCCCTTGCGGGCACCCAATCACCCGCCTACACTCTCAGATTGCCCTCAGACCCCCCTTATCAATTCGCCAGCGCATTATTTACATCTGTCCTTCCCTGTAATAACCCACTGAACACCCATCAATCACCCCCTGTCACTGCCACCCATCAATCACCCCCTGTCACTGCCACCCATCAATCAGCCCCTAACCTGCCCCTTGCGGGCAATCTGATCACCCACCCACACCAATAGATCGCCCGCAAATCCGACATCAGATCACCACCCAAGCGCAGTGTTTACATCTATTGTCTCCTCTAAACACCCACTAATTACCCATCAATCACGTCCTATCACCACCTGTCACTGTTACCCATCAGATCAGACCCTAATCTGCCCCTTGCGGGCACCCAATCACCCGCCTACACGCTCAGATTGCCCTCAGACCTCCCCTTATCAATTCGCCAGGGCATTATTTACATCTGTCCTTCCCTGTAATAACCCACTGATCACCCATCAATCACCCCCTGTCACTGCCACCCATCAATCACCCCCTGTCACTGCCACCCATCAATCAGCCCCTAACCTGCCCCTTGCGGCCAATCTGATCACCCACCCACACCAATAGATCGCCCGCAGATCCGACATCAGATCACCTCCCAAGTGCAGTGTTTACATCTGTTCTCTCCTCCAAACACCCACTAATTACCCATCAATCACCCCCTGTCACTGCTACCCATCAGATTAGACCCCTATCTGCCCCTAGGGCACTCAATCACCCGCCCATACCCTCAGAACGCCCTCAGACCCCAGCCCTGATCACCTCGCCAGTGCATTGCTTGCATCTATTCCCCCCTCTAATCACACCTTGAGACACCCATCAATCACCTCCTGTCACCCCCTAGCACACCTACCCATCAGATCAGGCCCTAATTTGCCCCGTGTGGGCTCCTGATTACTTGGCCAAACCCTCAGATCCCCCTCAGACCCCCTTCCGATCACCTCCCCAGTGCATTGATTGCATCTATTTTCCCCTCTAACCACCCCCTGAGACACCCTCAATCACCTCCTGTCACCCCCTAGCACTCCTATCCATCAGATCAGGCCCAATACAACCTGTCATCTAAAAGGCCACCCTGCTTATGACCGGTTCCACAAAATACACCCCCTCTTAGACCACCTGTCATCAAAATTTTCAGATGCTTATACCCCTGAACAGTCATTTTGAGACATTTGGTTTCCAGACTACTCACGGTTTTGGGCCCGTAAAATGCCAGGGCGGTATAGGAACCCCACAAACTGACCCCATTTTAGAAAAAAGACACCCCAATGTATTCTGTTAGGTGTATGACGAGTTCATAGAAGATTTTATTTTTTGTCAAAAGTTAGCGAAAATTGATTTTTGTTTTTTTTTCACAAAGTGTCATATTTCACTAACTTGTGACAAAAAATAAAATCTTCTATGAACTCGCCATACACCTAACGGAATACCTTGGGGTGTCTTCTTTCTAAAATGGGGTCACTTGTGGGGTTCCTATACTGCCCTGGCATTTTAGGGGCCCTAAACCGTGAGGAGTAGTCTAGAAAACAAATGCCTCAAAATGACCTGTGATTAGGACGTTGGGCCCCTTAGCGCACCTAGGCTGCAAAAAAGTGTCACACATGTGGTATCGCCGTTCTCAGGAGAAGTAGTATAATGCGTTTTGTGGTGTATTTTTACACATACCAATGCTGGGTGGGAGAAATCTCTCTGTAAATGGACAATTGTGTGTAAAAAAATCAAACAATTGTCATTTACAGAAATATTTCTCCCACCCAGCATGGGTATGTGTAAAAATACACCCCAAAACACATTATACTACTTCTCCTGAGTACGGCGGTACCACATATGTGGCACTTTTTTACACCCTAAGTACGCTAAGGGGCCCAAAGTCCAATGAGTACCTTTAGGATTTCACAGGTCATTTTGCGACATGGTTGGTTTCAAGACTACTCCTCACGGTTTAGGGCCCCTAAAATGCCAGGGCAGTATAGGAACCCCACAAATGACCCCATTCTAGAAAGAAGACACCCAAAGGTATTCTGTTAGGAGTATGGTGAGTTCATAGAAGATTTTATTTTTTGTCACAAGTTAGCGGAAAATGACACTTTGTGAAAAAAAACAATTAAAATCAATTTCCGCTAACTTGTGACAAAAAAATAAAACTTCTATGAACTCACCATACTCCTAACGGAATACCTTGGGGTGTCTTCTTTCTAAAATGGGGTCATTAGTGGGGTTTCTATACTGCCCTGGCATTTTAGGGGCCCTAAACCGTGAGGAGTAGTCTTGAAACAAAAATGACCTGTGAAATCCTAAAGGTACTTATTGGACTTTGGGCCCCTTAGCGCAGTTAGGGTGCAAAAAGTGCCACACGTGGTGTCGCCGTACTCGGGAGAAGTAGTGTAATGTGTTTTTGGGTGTATTTTTACACATACCCATGCTGGGTGGGAGAAATACCTCTGTAAATGACAATCTTTTGATTTTTTTACACACAATTGTCCATATACAGAGTTATTTCTCCCACCCAGCATGGGTATGTGTAAAAATACACCCCAAAACACATTGTACTACTTCTCCCGAGTACGGCGATACCACATGTGTGGCACTTTTTTGCACCCTAACTGCGCTAAGGGGCCCAAAGTCCAATGAGTACCTTTAGGATTTCACAGGTCATTTTGAGAAATTTTGTTTCAAGACTACTCCTCACGGTTTAGGGCCCTTAAAATGCAAGGACAGTATAGGAACCCCACAAATGACTCCATTTTAGAAAGAAGACACCCCAAGGTATTCTGTTAGTAGTACGGTGAGTTCATAGAAGATTTTATTTTTTGTCACAAGTTAGCGGAAATTGATTTTTATTGGTTTTTTTCACAAAGTGTCATTTTCCGCTAACTTGTGACAAAAAATAAAATCTTCTATGAACTCACCATACTACTAACGGAATACCTTGGGGTGTCTTCTTTCTAAAATGGGGTCATTTGTGGGGTTCCTATACTGTCCTGGCATTTTAGGGGCCCTAAACCATGAGGAGTAGTCTTGAAACGAAATTTCTTAAAATGACCTGTGAAATCCTAAAGGTACTCATTGGACTTTGGGCCCCTTAGCGCAGTTAGGGTGCAAAAAAGTGCCACACATGTGGTATCGCCGTACTCAGGAGAAGTAGTATAATGTGTTTTGGGGTGTATTTTTACACATACCCATGCTGAGTTGGAGAAAGATCTCTGTAAATGGACAATTGTGTGTAAAAAAAATTAAAAAATTGTCATTTACAGAGATATTTCTCCCACCCAGCATCGGTATGTGTAAAAATACACCCCAAAACACATTATACTACTTCTCCTGAGTGCGGCAATGCCACATGTGTGGCACTTTTTTGCAGCCTAACTGCGCTAAGGGGCCCAAAATCCAATGAGCACCTTTAGGCTTTACAGGGGTGCTTACAAATTAGCACCCCCCAAAATGCGAGGACAGTAAACACACCCCACAAATGACCCCATTTTGGAAAGTAGACACTTCAAGGTATTCAGAGAGGGGCATGGTGAGTCTGTGGCAGATTTCATTTTTTTTTTTTGTCGCAAGTTAGAAGAAATGGAAACTTTTTTTTTTGTCACAAAGTGTCATTTTCTGCTTACTTGTGACAAAAATTAATATCTTCTATGAACTCACTATGCATCTCAGTGAATACTTTGGGATGTCTTCTTTCCAAAATGGGGTCATTTGGGTGGTATTTATACTATCCTGGAATTCTAGCCCCTCATGAAACATGTCAGGTGGTCAGAAAAGTCATAGATGCTTGAAAATGGGAAAATTCACTTTTTGCACCATAGTTTGTAAATGCTATAACTTTTACCCAAACCAATAAATATACACTGAATGGGTTTTTTTTATCAAAAACATGTTTGTCCACATTTTTCGCGCTGCATGTATACAGAAATTTTACTTTATTTGAAAAATGTCAGCACAGAAAGTTAAAAAAATCATTTTTTAGCCAAAATTCATGTCTTTTTTGATGAATATAATAAAAAGTAAAAATCGCAGGAGCAATCAAATAGCACCAAAAGAAAGCTTTATTAGTGACAAGAAAAGGAGCCAAAATTCATTTAGGTGGTAGGTTGTATGAGCGAGCAATAAACCGTGAAAGCTGCAGTGGTCTGAATGGAAAAAAAGTGGCCGGTCCTTAAGGGGGGTAAAGCCCGCGGTCCTCAAGTGGTTAAAGCGGAACTGTAAAGTTTTTTTAAACACCTTGTTTCACTTACCTGGGGCTTCCTCGAGCCCCCAGCAGCCGTCCTGTCCCGCGCTGGTCCTGCCCGAGCCGCCGTTCTCCCGCCGACAGCTACTTTCGGTTTCGCCGCTTGGCCACTGCGCCTGCGCGGCTCTGGCCACGCGTATCCTTTCTTCGCGTCCCCTGCTATTGCAGAAGGGAACGTGATGAAAAGATACGCTTGGCAGGGCTGCGCTGGCGTCGACTTAGAAGTCGAAGGCACGGCAGCAGGAGAATGGAGGCTCGGGCAGGACCGACGCGGGACAGGACGGCTGCTGGGGGCTTGGGGAAGCCCCGGGTAAGTGAAACAATGTGTTTAAAAACACTTTACAGTTCCGCTTTAAATGCATGAAATCTAAGCTTTTAGTGGCTCTTTGAAGAAACGCTTCTTATAATATTTGACCAGAGTAGCAAAGTCTTAAAAGTGTTATTTTTATGATGTGTCCTTATGTGGAAACTGATCAAATGCTGCCCCTGAAAATAAACTGATGAGATAAACAATTGTATCTCTCCTACTCCTTAAAATATATTTTTGTAGAATCCCACAATTTTATTTTCTGTGTATCAGCTTTAAAAAATATGTTTAGTGTCGTGCTGTCTCCTTTGACTGATAAAATCTTCCAAGTGTCCCAGAGTGTCTTTATGAATTATTAGCCTTTTTATCTAACCCCTGCACTCAGAAGCTGTTCTCTGCGCAACATCCCCCTGGTGGTGTCTTGTCCAGAAGGCGTCGGTGGCGCCTCATGCCTTAATACGGTTCTGATTCCTGAAAACTCTGTTTGTGACTTTGGCTTGGGGGTTTCCCTGAGTCATGTGGGGGGTCCTGTTGGATCACCATGTGGCTCTCTGGGATCTTCTAATCTCTTGGGGTCTCTTTGGGATTGTGAGCCATTCTGGGAGATTCCTGGGGGTTCTTGCCTTGGTACTTTGGACTGGTCCAATAATGAGTATTATGCTGAGAAGACCATTGTAGTGGGCACAACTCTGATATGTCTACCGTCGCTGGGTGGCGACTAGATTGGTAGACATTCATATAGTCTTTTTGGTATCTTTTATACGTCCAGTATTCCAGGACTTAAATTTAGAAGCAGGAAGTTCAACAGTTTTCCTCTATAATGCCTCTACAACCTTGTCTGGTGCTAGTCTCATTAGAGTAAATTGATTATTTTGTACTTATTCGGTGGACCGCCAGTTAATGCAAATGGTACATTAGTTTTGGAAAATTGGAAGACTATCCCACAAGTTTAATTAACTAAAACATTGGTGCCAATCTCCTGCATCATTATTGCTTCCAGTACAAATGCTGAGAGAACAATGTAAATAATCTATGTGCTTGAAAGGTTTTAGCTTGACTGTGGTAGTCAGTACCTTGTATTTTCTGTTCATATGTAGACCTCAGGAAGTCAGTGATGTCAGCAAAGATCTCTTGTCTAAGGCCACCATTCAGACTTAAAGCCCTATTCAGCCTCAACCTCATACAAAGAATTTGCATTGTATGTACAGGGGAATAGGTGACTATGCCATTACTCACACAATTTTTATATTTAATGCAGCCCTTCCAGTGAAAATCCCTTTGGATAAGTCAGTATCATAACCAAGAAATTTGTGAACAAAGTTCAGAGGTACAAGGACGTTGAAGTATCTTCCTCCACAGAGAGCGATCACCTTACCTTGCCCATCTCCTCCCTTTGCTACCTCCTGTAGATTAAAGGTAGGAGGTGGGCAAAGCCAGCTCTGTATTGTCAGGGAAAGATGACTAGTCCCTTCTTCCAGGATGGGGGGATGGATTAGACAGCTCTTAACCTGCTGATAAGTCCAGCCAAGCTGCATGTAACATTTACACAGGACTTCATCTATGCAAACCCAGCCAGTCAAGTAATAAACATGAATATTGCAAGAAACAAAAACAAAAAAACAAACCTATATGCTATTGGTAAATGTTTGTGCATTGTAACTTATGATATATTTAATGAAATATGCATCTAAGGAAAAAAATACAACCCCAAACTAGGGCTTTAAAACTATTCTTTGTTGAGTATGTTTAGGAAGTAGGTTCATATAGTCCGTGCTTCCCTTCTTCATACCCCTGGCCCTGACAGGTATGACAAGGAAAAGGAGACCTAGCATTCCACATAGATCTAAAAATAATACTTTCCTGGAACAATTTTGTAAAATTTACAAAAGTATAATCTTCTTAAGTAAAAAAAAAATGCATTAAAATAACAAAGAAAAGCAAAACTATCACATAAAAAACAAACAAACCCTATTTATTTTTTTATATTAATAAGAAAAATTCATTTCTTTTCCAGAAAAATCACTAAAATTAGGAAGTAAAAATGGGGGTAAAAAATTGTATAACACGGACCTATCCTAATTTCCTAATTGAGTGCTGAGATGAAAAAAGGTTCAAAGGTAAAATACTGTAATGGTACATCATTTTTATAATAAAGTATTTAAGAAACAAAAAAAGGAGTGTTGTGATGTACAGAATGTGTCTTCTACACTTGCTTATGTGTTACTTCATATAAAAGATTCATATAGAGAAATGATCAATATACTATCTGTCTTGTCAATCACTACATTTATCACTCCAGCTGAATTGTAGAAGTTTAATGTGATTTTAATTTCTCAAGTTGGGACAACGACAATGTACACGTGTTTTGCCCTTTAAGGGGTCATTAACATGGTATGGGGACCAGAACATGAGCCATCTATGCAGCGGGAGTTGAGTAAACACTTAAACAGGCATTCTAATTGACATTCTTGTACTAAAATGAGGGCCTCACAGTGGGAAGCTAAGTAAGGAGTTGAAACATCTACTACTTCTCTTTCCTTGTAAAGTCCTCAGCTCATTACTCCCATTCTTCACTACCCCCATTGAAACCAAAGTGAAATAAGGGCTTGTAAAACTAAAAAAAAGGAAGTTAGGAATAGCTGAATTTCACAAAAGGGCAAGAGGCTTGCTAATACAAATTGTAGCTCAAGTATGAAGTTTGTGAATTTACTATAAGCAAACATTCCAAAGGAGGTTATTGCCCAATGCAATTTTTTTGGTACTAAAGAGCAAAAGAACCTGGGAGGGGGGAAGGGGATTTAGTGCAAATTCAAAGGAAGATCTTAATTATTAGATATATTACAGATTTTGGGCTGATGATTTACTGTTGATGAATTGATCAAAAATATAAATATATCGGTAACACAGTGTCTAACACTGTTTTAGACTGTAATTTTGCCTTCTTAAAACAGAAGGTATTTATGATGATTCAAGTTTAGGTGAGCATGAACAACTGTGGTTTCCCATAATGCATTACAACTGAATATGCAAATCATCTTCTTATGTCTTGGAAAGCAATGCTGCACATCCAGAATGGTGTATATTAACCCTTAGCTAATAAATGTTACAGAACTATATCATTCTGGACTTTTTGGTCCTCATCGGTGCATGGTATGGGTTGAAACAGCTCTTTGGGATAGGGCTTGGACCAGTACTAAGGAATACCCAGACAACCTAAGGTAGCCCAGTGGTAAAAAATCCCCAGACAGCTCATAATAACCTGGAACCACCTGGAAGTTATAAATGGGACCAAAAAGCCCTCTATCAAAAGGCAAAGCTATATGTTCTTTTTACTTCTTAAAAATGGTATTTGTGATAATTCAGCTTTAAGTGAGCAACTATGGTTTCCCATGATGCATCTGTAATGAGTGGGGAATTATTTCTGTGGTCAGTGCACAAGATGTGCGCTGACACTGCGGAAATCCTCCACAAGCATTTAAAATAACAGAACCCAGCTTTGGTGCAATGCACCTGTAGAGAGAAATTACCACCAGCAGATGGAGCTGTGGGATGCAGAGGAATAAACCCTCTCACTGCCACAGATGCCAGATGGGAATTGTACGAGGTGGAGCAATACAGGGCAAGATAGCCCTTAGAAAGAGAGAGTGAGCACAGAGACAGAGTGTATGTGTGTCCACCAATCTAGTCGCCACCCGGCGATGGTGAACACACAACAGCGAAGACCAAGTGGGAACGCAATCGCAAGAATGGCGATTGCTGATAGTGACACAAGTCCGAGTAAGACAGAGCAATGGGAGAATAAAGATAGAACCGATAACAAACTGTAAAGCAACACAAAGTAGCAGACAGGACTAACTACATGCGGTCACCACACGATAAGCGCAATAGCGACAAAGCGCGTGCACGCCCACCACACGATAAGCGCAATAGCGACAAAGCGTACCAACCCTGACTAACCAAAGAAACACGAAAACAAATAGAAAACGCGAACGCTTGCTAAACGGTTACCTCACTGAGACGACAGACAGGACAGACAGAAGGAGTAACCAGTAGCAACCGCAGCTCTGGCTACACTCCTAGACAGAGGACAGAAGGAACCACTGCCTCTACCGCTAGGGCGGATGCGATCCAGACAGGACAGACAGATGGAGCAACCAGTAGCAACCGCTGCTCTGGCTTACACTCCTGAGACAGAATACAGAGAGATCCACCGCCTCTAACGCTAGGGCAAATGCGATCCCAACAGACAGAGCGATTTCCTGTTGACCGCCGCTGGCGACAAGACAATCGCAACAGATAGACAGTACAAGGCAATACAGGTAACAAACAACCTGACTATGCTAGCAGGAATGCTAGGGCACTCCCAAGGAACTACTCTAAGATAGCAATATTAGCAAACAACAAGCAAAGGGCTGAGACTCCAGGTAAATTAGCAGGAACAAACCATCATGACCAGCAGGGGATTCTGGGAGGAAATGGTATTTATACTGCAAGCCATCAAAGGAAGCAGCTAAGCAATTTGCATGACAAGTGGATGCAAATTCTTCACCAGCATAGCAACTCTGAAACTTACAGAGTGAAGACAGGTCTCTTTTCCAGGGACCTGCACCACTCAGACCTAAAAAATGGTCAAAAAGCTGTCTGCCTGTGCAGACAGCAGAGCAGATCATTACAGCATCACTCCTGAATATGCAAATCCTCTCTTTATTCTCCTGAAAGCAAAGCTGCACATCCAGAACCGCTGGTGTAGTGAACCTGTAGATAATACATTTACAGAGCCACATCAATCCAAAATACGTACTGCCAGTTTTTGACGTTTTGGTCCTCACCAGTGCCTGGTATGGATTTATATGGCTCTATAGGATAAGGCTTGGACCAGTACTAAGGAATACCCAGACAGCCTAGGGTGAGCCAAAATTACACAGTAACTTGTGTTACAATGTTTTGTTGAACAAACAAGTTCAGTGATAACTTTTATCTCCCACACACAATAGCCTTGAAAAAGGCAATTGCTACAGTTACATATATAAACAAGTTTAATCTATCTTGCATAAATAAAGCATGATACAAATACAGATAAACTATGTGTAACAATGCATTAAAGGTTTTAACTTTTCCTTAATTATGGAAGTTCTTCAGGTGTCATGAGGCTGTCTGAAAAGTCAACCAACCTGCCTTCTCAGTTAGTCCATCGATAGTCTCTGAAGATTCATCTGGATTAGTCATTAATTTATAATCCTATATGCCTATTATGAACATGCACATTAGATGCTGTCACTCACCACTAGCTAGTGCTGAGCTACCAACATTCCCAAAATTGATTCATACTAAAAGTCCACATTTTGCCAGGAATGGCATTTTATTAATAAAAATACATTGAATGTGAATTAGTGTGATTGAAATGGTTAATTTTTACAAGAACAGACTTTTTCCCCCCAAAAAAATCCTTATTTCCCATTGACCACTTCAATACCTTAGCAAAATTGTACATTTTCCCAAAAATGCAATATACTTTTTTTTATACTTCTAATTGCAAAATATGTCATTTTTTTTTGCAAAAAAAAAAGGACCATCAAAGTGTAAACGGTCATATTTGCTCATGACTAGAGGTATTTATTGCTCATGACTAGTGGTATTTAGCTAAGTGAGGACTGGGTCCCATCCTAGCTTTGAGTGAAGGTGATGGTTTTTTTTTCAGGTTTATACCATATTTATCAGAATATAAGACTTTTCTTCCCCAAAGCTGGGGGGAAAGGCTGGTGCATCTTATATACCGAATATACGGTGCAGAGTGCCCAGAGAAGCACTTACCAATCCTGCTGCCACTCTCCTCTTCTCCTCCATCTCAAATCATCTAGCTGCTGTATGCTCTGGTCATCCGAGGGTGCTGTCCCTCACACATCAGGACCCCATGTCACGCTCCTCTTCCCCACAGTCTCCGCCGCACATCATTCCACTGAGTATGCACTGCTGCCGTCCTTCCTGGTAACGACATCTTTCCCCAACACTTCCTGGTTACTGTTCCCATGTTACTGTGTGACCAGACAGCGCATGTGCACCAGGGTAACGCATGAGGTGCAGTGCATGTGTGCTGTCAGGTGACACAGTAACAGGGAAACAGTAACCAGGAAGTGCCGAGGAAGTATGCCGTAACCAGGCAGCATGGCAGCGGCATGTGTACAGTGGAAAGATGTGTGGTGGCTGCAGCCTGCAGATTAAGACTGTGGGGAAGAAGAGCCTGTCCGGTAGTGTTGGGCGAACAGTGTTCGCCACTGTTCGGGTTCTGCAGAACATCACCCTGTTCGGGTGATGTTCGAGTTTGGCCGAACACCTGATGGTGTTCGGCCAAACTGTTCGGCCATATGGCCAAACTAAGAGTGCATGGGGAACGTTCGGCTAGCGCTCTGATTGGCCAAACGGGTCACGTGGTTCGGAACCGAACGCGCTCTGATTGGCCGAACGGGTCACGTGGTTCGGGTAAATAAATACCCGATCCACGTAATTTCTCTGCCATTTGTCTGTGGGTTTAGCTTTGGGTAGGCAGGCAGGGTAGTTCTCTCTCCAGCCAGGCTAGCCAGGGTCCCCCCAGTCATTGTGTCGCTGCTGGGAACAGTAGTACACCGCTCACCCACACTATATAGCATTGTGTTTACTGCCACTCTGTGTCTCTGCTAGGAACAGTAGTACACCGCTCACCCTGTATAGCATTGTGCTCTGTGTCGCTGCTGGGAATAGTAGTACACCGCTCACCCACCACTGTATAGCATTGTGTTTACTGCCACTCTGTGTCTCTGCTGGGAACAGTAGTACACTGCTCACCCACCACTGTATAGCATTGTGCTCTGTGTCGCTGCTGGGAACAGTAGTACACCGCTCACCCACCCACCACTGTATAGCATTGTGCTCTGTGTCGCTGCTGGGAATAGTAGTACACCGCTCACCCACCACTGTATAGCATTGTGCTCTGTGTCGTTGCTGGGAACAGTAGTACACCGCTCACCCACCACTGTATAGCATTGTGCTCTGTGTCACTGCTGGGAATAGTAGTACACCGCTCACTCACCACTGTATAGCATTGTGTTTACTGCCACTCTGTGTCTCTGCTGGGAACAGTAGTACACCGCTCACCCGCCACTGTATAGCATTTCTGTACTGCCACTGTAATGCTGCCAGTCAGCGTGTACTTTAAGGATAAGTGAAATGAAGAAGAAATCCTGTGAAAGAGGGAGGGGCAAGGGAAGAGGTGTTTCCCCTGACGGTGCATGCTAACAAAAAGCAAATTGCTATCCGCACGCTTCTTGTCCGCATGCAAGGCCTGGGTTGTTGTGTCTCAAAGCGTGGCCTTCTCCTCCTGCGCCGCCCTCCTCCTGCTCCATCACGTGTGCTGCTGCTGGGTTAGCGTTACCAGTCCCTTTTCCTGGAACCTCTCATCTGTATTACATTTATGACTGCATGCCGACAAAAAGCAAATTGCTATCCGCACGCTTCCTGTCCTCATGCAAGGCCTGGGTTGTTGTGTCTCAAAGCGTGGCCTTCTCCTCCTGTGCTGCCCTCCTCCTGTTCCATCACGTGTGCTGCTGCTGGGTTAGCGTTACCGGTCCCTTTTCCTGGAACCTCTCATCTGTATTACATTTATGACTGCATGCCGACAAAAAGCATGTTACCTGTGCAAAGAAAACAGACATTTCCCGCATTTAAAAGACAGTTTTCCCTTTGAAACTTTAAAATCGATTTTCTCAAAAACTATAAGCTCTTTTTGCTAAAAAAATTTTCCTCTTGTACCCACTCCCAAGGTGCACATACCCTGTAAATTTGGGGTATGTAGCATGTAAGGAGGCTTTAAAAAATACGAAAGTTCGGGTCCCCATTGACTTCCATTATGTTCGGAGTTCAGCTCGAACACCCGAACATCGCTGCCATGTTCGGCCTGTTCGGCCCGAACCCGAACATCTAGATGTTCGCCCAACACTACTGTCCGGATGTGTGAGGGATGACTCCCTGGAGCTTCATAGTGTACAGGGGCTATATAACCCAAGATGGAGGAGGTGATGTCTTCTGCTGCAGGTGTAGTGTAGTGTAGCTGGAGAGTAAGGGGGGGGGGCAGCAGGGGTTAGTGTAATGTAGTTAAGAATGCAGTTAAGGCTAGTGTACTGTCAGTGTAGCTGGTGGGCATCAGGAGTTAGTGAATTGTAGTGTAGTGTAGTTGGTGGGGCAGCAGGGATTAGTGTTGTGTAGCTGGGCAGTGAAGTGATAGAGACAGGCACTATAATAATAATAAATAATAATAATACCATTGCATTGCCAACAATTTTTTTTTAAGTTATCCATTAAAATTGTAATTTTACAATATCTTGTTTTTCTAGTTACAGAATTATTTTGGCTATTACAGTGCACAAATATTTTATTTTGCTACACATGTAACTCCTCCCACAGAACCATAAATAAGTTGGAGATGATTGGGAAAAATTATCACTCCATCAATGCAGTGCCCAGAACTGAATTCTTTATTCCAGATGTGGCCTTACAACAGAGCTAAACAGGCACTATATTATGCTAGCATCCAGATTTGATTTGCTTTTGCTGCAGCTGCTTGGCAATGAATACACTTATTAAAAGCAGGATTAAACTCTTTATTATTTGGTGCCTTCACAATAAGTATACTGCACCTGTAACACTTTTTCCTCTGTCCAAAGCCTGGCACCTTGGTAAATACTTTTCTTTATATTCATCCTGAGTAAGTATCCATCTCAAGCACCAAAATCATGATCACACCAAAAATTGCATATTAATACAGAATTGAGGCAAATTTACAATTGCACCCAAAATTGCAATACCACCAAAATTGCACCCAAAATAACACCAAAATTGCAATTGCAGGAAAAATGCTGAATAATCACAATCTCTGAAAAATCTACTTCCTCCGTCTTGGCTTTGGAAATAATAGTGCTGGCAGATCAAACAGGTGATTTCTAAGGTAAGGAACACTCTTCAAAATACTTCTTATTTTGAATAATACATTTTGGGGTGTACTGTTTTTTTTTCATTCTTTTTTTTCAACATTTTATTGAGTTTCATCCCACTGTAACTTGCTGTCAATGAATAATTATAAGTTCCTTTCCAAGTTTGAGGTCTCCACTCTCCATCTGTATCCCATTTATTTTGTAAGGTGCTAGACCATTGGTACAACCAAAATGCATGACTTATATGCAGTATCACTAAAGTAGCCTGGGCTGTGAGACAGTTGATCAGTGACTGGAAGTATGTGTTTATGTATTGCCTTAGGCTTTTCGTTGTCGACCCAATGCTGGACACAAATGGTCTACCCTCAGGTAAAAATCCTGGTTTATGTACTTTCGGTAATTGATGAAAGGCTGGATAAAAGGAAACCTCACCTTCAGCTGTTAATCCATACAAGGTTTAAGGTCATAAATTCAAAGTGACCAAACATACAGTATATAGTTTTAACCTTAACGTCTTCCTTTTGTGTAAACAAAAAGTTTTTATTTTGCACAGGCCTAAGGTTTGTTTACACAAAAGTTTTCGTCACTGAGGTAAGCCACCTCAATCTTCCCCATTTTATTCTGTTTTTAAATGGTTTTATACACACACCAGGGTGCCTCTTTTCTCCATATTGTGCTTCTGAACACCCCTCAACACAGTCTGTTGGTGGGGTTGAGACAGATCACAAGTGGTCCCCACCACAGTGGAAACCTGTCACTTTTATCTAGGAGAGCGACCGCATCCAGTTCCATCTGGACCATCCCGAGTGGAGTCGGGTTCATTGTCTCCACCTGCTTCCTGTGGGTGGTTACCCCGTTTGCAACCCGCCTTTGTGAGTAGAGCATCCATTTCCTTTTTCATTACAAATACTGTACCCAAACGTATGGCATTACTGGGCTCCCGTTTTGTTTCCTGTAATTTTTCTTTAGGGTGTCAAGACACCCCCACTACTCTACCTTCATTAAAGTGCAAAATGCTTGATCTGGCTGGAGAAGCAAAAAGGATAATTGAAACTATATTTATAAGATTACCTATCCCTAGTTGGTCAGCAGCTCCCAAAAAAAATGTTGATATCTTTTTATATTTTTTTTCTTAAGTATATAGCCCGTATCTATAAACATAAACAAAATAGTGTCCTGAACTTTTTATAGATACAAAAAGTATTGAATGTATGTCACCTTTAGCACTATAATGCGCGAACAGAAAAAAAGCATAATCATTCAAACAAATCATATTGCTCCAATTTAATAACATATTCCAGGAAGTCTGTAATTTTTGTAGGGTCCAACCATTTACTTTAATGACTGTGACATAGATTAAGAATTCATTTCATGGTTCTACAAACAGGCCATGAATAGAACTGTATAAAAAAAAAGAAAAGAAAATACTTGAACATAATTTTTAACTTATTTAATATGAAATCTTTTCTTGTTATAATTAGCAGAATTTCTTAATCAAGCTAAAGTGTGTCCTTTTAAATTCACTTTCTTAATAATTTTAGAATCTAAATGCTTTGCTTCAATTTATCACAAAAGACTTGAAAGAAATGTATAGATTCAACATTTATATGTGTATATTCCACTTAAGATCTGATAAGCGATATATATTAAAGTGGACTTGAACTAGAAAAAACAAAACATAAAGATGGCACTGTTTAAGCCTTTTTCGACTAACCGCATTCCAATCTGATAGACATGTTTTTCTGGTGCTGAGAAAATTGCAGGGGCAGGGGATTATCAATTTAATTGCTGTGATGATCAGGAGAGCTGCGATATTTACCTAAATGCAGTGATGCTCAGATACCTCCAATCACGAATGCAAGTTAATCCGGCCACGCCAGAATCTAAATCCAGATATGTCCTGATCATGATCTGGATTTGAATCGAAGCTCCGAATTCGACTCGGATTTTAGCCGTGATTACATGTAGAATTTGACTTTAACGTTAATATCAAAGCTCCCATACTGTTAAAATCACCAAAATTGCATGAATTATAAAGGTGATCAGTGGCTACAACTTAAAAAAAATAACTTTTAGTTTTTAAGAAAATCCATTTTAAACTTTCAAAAGAAAAAAGTATTTGTGATTAAAAACCCTGCCGAAACCCGCCGAATTTAGCAGTTAATAGCACAGCTCCCTTACATGCTAGAAACACCAAATTTGCACGGCTTAATCCGTGATCCTGAGCCGGATTTGGACCAGGATCACGGAACTGAATTTGTGATCGAGAGGGGATCACGATTTCGGAATCCGACCTCGTGATCAGGAAAAACAGCGTGTGATCATGGCTACCCGTGATCATGAGGCCATGGTGAGCATCACTGCCTAAATGCAATTGCACTGTGGGCTACAGTTTTCTTATTTATTTTATTTATTTAAGTATTTATATATGTGTATATGTGTATATACACAGTGGCTTGCAAAAGTATTCGGCCCCCTTGAAGTTTTCCACATTTTGTCACATTACTGCCACAAACATGAATCAATTTTATTGGAATTCCACGTGAAAGACCAATACAAAGTGGTGTACATGTGAGAAGTGGAACAAAAACCATACAGGATTCCAAACATTTTTTACAAATAAATAACTGCAAAGTGGGGTGTGCGTAATTATTCAGCCCCCTGAGTCAATACTTTGTAGAACCACCTTTTGCTGCAATTACAGCTGCCAGTCTTTTAGGGTATATCTCTACCAGCTTTGCACATCTAGAGACTGAAATCCTTGCCAATTCTTCTTTGCAAAACAGCTCCAGCTCAGTCAGATTAGATGGACAGCGTTTGTGAACAGCAGTTTTCAGATCTTGCCACAGATTCTCGATTGGATTTAGATCTGCTGGAAGGTGAACCTCCGCCCCAGTCTCAAGTCTTTTGCAGACTCCAAGAGGTTTTCTTCCAAGATTGCCCTGTATTTGGCTCCATCCATCTTCCCATCAACTCTGACCAGCTTCCCTGTCCCTGCTGAAGAGAAGCACTCCCAGAGCATGATGCTGCTGCCACCATATTTGGCAGTGGGGATGGTGTGTTCAGAGTGATGTGCAGTGTTAGTTTTCCGCCACACATAGCGTTATGCGTTTTGGCCAAAAAGTTCTTGGTTCTTGGCCAAATTTTGGTCTCATCTAACCAGAGCACCTTCTTCCACATGTTTGCTGTGTCCCCCACATGGCTTGTGGCAAACTGCAAACTGGATTTCTTATGCTTTTCTGTTAACAATGGCTTTCTTCTTGTCACTCTTCCATAAAGGCCAACTTTGTGCAGTGCACGACTAATAGTTGTCCTATGGACAGATTCCCCCACCTGAGCTGTAGATCTCTGCACCTCATCCAGAGTCACCATGGGCCTCTTGACTGCATTTCTGATCAGCGCTCTCCTTGTTTAGCCTGTGAGTTTAGGTGGACGGCCTTGTCTTGGTAGGTTTACAGTTGTGCCATACTCCTTCCATTTCTGAATGATCGCTTGAACAGTGCTCCGTGGGATATTCAAAGCTTTGGAAATCTTTTTGTAGCCTAAGCCTGCTTTAAGTTTTTCAATAACTTTATCCCTGACCTGTCTGGTGTGTTCTTTGGACTTCATGGTGTTGTTGCTCCCAATATTCTCTTAGACAACCTCTGAGGCCGTCATAGAGCAGCTGTATTTGTACTGACATTAGATTACACACAGGTGCACTCTATTTAGTCATTAGCACTCATCAGGCAATGTCTATGGGCAACTGACTGCACTCAGACCAAAGGGGGCCGAATAATTACGCACACCCCACTTTGCAGTTATTTATTTGTAAAAAATGTTTGGAATCATGTATGATTTGCGTTCCACTTCTCACATGTACACCACTTTGTATTGGTCTTTCACGTGGAATTTCAATAAAATTGATTCGTTTGTGGCAGTAATGTGACAAAATGTGGAAAACTTCAAGGGGGCCGAATACTTTTGCAAGCCAAAAGTATCAATTTTATTGAAATTCCACGTGAAAGACCAATACAAAGTGGTGTACATGTGAGAAGTGGAACGCAAATCATACATGATTCCAAACATTTTTTACAAATAAATAACTGCAAAGTGGGGTGTGCGTAATTATTCGGCCCCCTGAGTCAATACTTTGTAGAACCACCTTTTGCTGCAATTACAGCTGCCAATCTTTTAGGGTATGTCTCTACCAGCTTTGCACATTTAGAGATTGAAATCCTTGCCCATTCTTCTTTGCAAAACAGCTCCAGCTCAGTCAGATTAGATGGACAGTGTTTGTGAACAGCAGTTTTCAGATCTTGCCACAGATTCTCGATTGGATTTAGATCTGGACTTTGACTGGGCCATTCTAACACATAGATAAGTTTTGTTTTAAACCATTCCATTGTTGCCCTGGCTTTATGTTTAAGGTCATTGTCCTGCTGGAAGGTGAACCTCTGCCCCAGTCTCAAGTCTTTTGCAGTCTCCAAGAGGTTTTCTTCCAAGTTTGCCCTGTATTTGGCTCCATCCATCTTCCCATGAACTCTGACCAATTTCCTGTCCCTGCTGAAGAGATGCACCCCCCGAGCATGATGCTGCCACCACCATATTTGACAGTGAGGATGGTGTGTTCAGAGTGATGTGCAGTGTTAGTTTTCTGCCACACATAGCGTTTTGCATTTTGGTCAAAAAGTTCCATTTTGGTCTCATCTGACCAGAGCACCTTCTTCCACATGGTTGCTGTGTCCCCCACATGGCTTGTGGCAAACTGCAAACAGGCTTCTTATGCTTTCTGTTAACAATGCCTTTCTTCTTGCCACTCTTCCATAAACGCCAACTTTGTACAGTGCATCACTAATAGTTGTCCTATGGACAGAGTCTCCCACCTGAGCTGTCGATATCTGCAGCTTGACCAGAGTCACCATGGGCCTCTTGACTGCATTTCTGATCAGCGCTCTCCTAGTTCGGCCTGTGAGTTTAGGTGGATGGCCTTGTCTTGGTAGGTGTACAGTTGTGCCATACTCCTTCCATTTCTGAAAGATCGCTTGAACAGTGCTCCGTGGGATGTTTAAGGCTTTGGAAATCTTTTTGTAGCCTAAGCCTGCTTTAAATTTCTCAATAACTTGATCCCTAACCTGTCTTGTGTGTTCTTTGGACTTCACGGTGTTGTTGCTCCCAATATTCTCTTAGACAACCTCTGAGGTCCTCACAGAGCAGCTGTATTTGTACTGACATTAGATTACACACAGGTGCACTCTATTTAGTCATTAGCACTCATCAGGCAATGTCTATAGGCAACTGACTGCACTCAGATCAAAGGGGGCCGAATAATTATGCACACACCACTTTGCAGTTATTTATTTGTAAAAAATGTATGGAATCATGTATGATTTTTGTTCCACTTTTCACGTGTACACCACCTTGTGTTGGTCTTTCATGTGGAATTCCAATAAAATTGATGCATGTTTGTGGCAGTAATGTGACGAAATGTGGAAAACTTCAAGGGGGCCGAATACTTTTGCAACCCACTGTATATATATATGTATGTATGTATATGTGTGTATATATTATATTATTCTTATATATTATATATTCTTATGTGTTGTGTTTAACTTTAGGTTTTTTTTTTACAGTAGCCATTGATTTCAATGTAAAACCATATACATTGTGCAGGAAGATAGTGCAGATTGCATATTTTTTTTTACACTAAGCGGAATCGCATATGCCTCCGGAAACAGCACAGACACCATAGACTATCACTATATGCTTTTCAGCATGTATTTTTTGTTTGCGGCAAAATGCTGCAGATTTGCTCAAGTTGAGCCCTGCCTTAAATTGTAATCACGCCATACATATATAACAATGATCACGCACTAAAAAAAATAATAATAATCAGGCTGCAATGCACACTAATTTGGAAATAACTTCAAATCGTGATAAGAATTTCAGGTCATCTGTTAATGCAAATGTGATTTGCTGAAGAAAAGGACTCTCAAACATAGCTAGCCTTATAAGGTGAGAACCAGTGACCTTCTGTCTCCTGATATAATGTACCCCAACACTGCTAGGATTTCAGATTACTACATCACTAACCATGGGGTATATTCATTAAGCAATCAGCAGAATATTATGTGTAATGTCTTAACGCAATGCATTACACTCTACATGTTGTGTAAAACCTTATGCACTTTATTCTGCTTACCGAGGTTTAGTGAATATAACCCCATATGTTACATTTGGGTTTCCAGTGTTTTACAGTGGTAGCTAATATTTACTTTTTAAGTACCGTACCAATCAAAACTCAGTTTCGCTATGCACTGCTATGAGGTATGGTGTGCACAGAATTGTGAGTTCTGATTTCACTAAGGGCTTGTTCATATTTTTTTTTAAGCGCTGGCGATTTTAGAAATCACCCTAAAAGTGCTTGTGCAATAATTCTCTATGAGATTGTTCACATATGAGCGGTTTCGACTGCCTGTATCATATTCTGAGCGCTTTGGCTCAATGGAAGGTATAGGGAAATCGCAAAGCACTTGAAAAAGCGCTTCGTATAGTGATTTCCCAAGCACTTCTATAAATAAATACATTGTATTTATTAATTTCCGGGTGAAAGAGTTTACTTCCTGACTGACGTTAGGAAGTGAAATAAATGAATCGCTCTGCACTTTTCTAAGTGCAAAGCGCAGGGAAAAGCGATGACAAAACTCTCAAGACGATGCAAATTACGTTGCAGTTTATATACACTTTGGAACTGGGCCAGTCAAAGTAAGAAGCAATTGCACTAGATTGTCCTAGTATGAGCAAAAGCCTGAGGTAGGCTTATTACTACTTTGGCACTGTATTCGGCCTGAGGAAGTGGTGGCCATAGACCCACAAAACGCGTTGCCAGTGCAAATTAAAGTTTGTTGTTCATTATATGAATTTGTCTTCATTGAGGTAAGCCACCTCACACTTTTTTCATTTTAGTTGTTTTTAATGCAATTTTATCATACCTCCTTCTAGAGGGGTGTTCTATTTGGTCAGGAGTGTTTCCACCACCCCATAACCATCTAGAGTTTTTTTTACAAAGACAGCGACCACATCCAGCCCAACTGGACACCTGAGTGGAGTCGGGTTTGTGCATCTCCACCTGCCTACAGTGGTCGGTTGCCCATCTACAACCTTCCTTTGTGAGTACCACAATTTACATCTTCACCATTTTACCACCGTTGTGACATACTGCACCATTTGGGCTTCCATTGTCTCTTTGCTTTTTTTCCTCCAGGGTGTTTCTTGATCACCCTACACGCCTGCTTCTCATTACTCACCACATAAAACTGTGCAGAGAAGGAGTGAGGGAGGACGGAGAGGATAGGGTGCACGATCACTTGACTTCGGCGCCGCCATAGACATAATGTTTTTACGTCTATAGCAGGGCAGCAGGATTTACAGTGTAATTTGGAAGCAAGCAATAGTTGCGCACTGTATTACCTCTTCCTCCGAGTTGCTATGATGACTCAGAGGGGGTACAGTATTACTGCTGCCTGGAATTTCCGTGGCTGCAGGGTGAGCTGGCATTCAGCTCAACCTGCGCCCATCTGACCGTGTGGCTATTACATATGTACTCAGAAACCGGCCATCTATCGGTGGGCCGGATTTAAAACAACAATAGGCGGATACAAAGTTGTCTCTCACATTTGTAAACACAGAAGATGTAGACTTCCTATTTCTGAAGATGCACTGAGGCACAATGTTAGTGCTACATCCCATCTATCTATCACTTCACCATCTCAAAGGTGGGAAATGCATTTAAACTCTACCGGACCACAGAGGAGCATTGTTTACAAGGAAATACATGTCAGCCTCCATATCCCTCTCATGTCAGGTGTGCTTTAATCTTTTTACCAAATCAACTCTCAGTCCTGCTTTGTTCTGAAATTGTTTGTGAATTTGAATCCCTCCTCCTTCGTTAGAGAATCAACTAAAGTAAATGTATTCATGTAAATTGGTGGCCACCAGGGACTGTGAGGAGCTTGTGAGTGACATCCTTGCTGTAACATAGCTCAGGTTACACTTGTGACAGATCCTTGTTGTTCTGCTTAATACTATAAAGGACTGAACCTGCTAAGATGCAATCTGTATTTTGTTTGCACTTGTTGGTTCACCCCAATGCTCTCATGTTCAGATCATATTTATAAGTGCATAAAAAGCTTCAAAACATATTGTGATTTGCATTCATAGCTTGCAATATAATTAATGCTAACGGGTATTGACAAATAGTATGACCAAACACCGATACACCACATAATTAAAACCAATGACAGGTGAAGTGCATAATGTTGATTATTTCATTACATTGACATTTGGATACACGAGGCCTGGCAATTAAGATTGTGGACTCAATCTAGAAAAAGTGCTACATACCTTACTGCTGAATATCACTATAGTGGTGACTTCAAATCTCTTCCTTTAGGACTCTTTCACAGTGCAACGTTAAAGTCGCACGTTATAAAATATTTTAACGCAGAGTACCGCAGATCAGTGGAAAGTCTGTGCGACATTCACAGTGCACACGTTGCGTTAGTGTGTAACGTGTAGCGTTAGTAAAAAGTGCTGCATGCTGTGCGTTTAGCAATGAATATGCTACGTTACTTGTGTTGCACATGCTCAGTAATATTTTTTTTCTTTTTAAAAATGTTCCGCATGCGCCGTTTTCGTTCCATAGTAAATACATTTTCTAACGTGCGACTTTAACATTGCACTGTGAAAGTGTTTATGCTTAGCGTTACAGCTGCGTTGTGCTACCTTAACGTCACATCAAACGCAAAGTCCTACTATGAAAGTAGCCTTAGGAAGGCATTAAAGCCTAGTCCACCTTTCAAAGCAAAGCTTTTTCTGGAATGCCTATCATAGCTGTTCCCAAGTTCTGACAGTTATCAAAATGTTTTACTTGGTTGAATCTGGTGTCCATCTATAAGTATATGGTCACCTGTGTAGTTAATCAGCTTATTAGGGCTTTAACCTCCCTAGTGTGATTATTTCCAGATTTTAGGTTCTGAAAGTGGTGCAATTTTTTTCACAAGCTTTTAGGGCCCGTTTCCACTATCACGAATTCGCATGCGGTGCCCGCATGCGAATTCGCATAGCCAGTGCAAGTGGATGGGACTGTTTCCACTTGTGCGTTTCCCCGCACGTTTTTCTGTGCAGAAAAAATCTGCAGGGTAGGGCCCTCAGAATTCGCCTGCGTGTGGAATGCAGGCGAATCGCACGCAATGCATTTAATAGGGAAATCGCATGCGTTTTCCCCATGCGTTTTTTGCCGCGATTTCGCATGCGATTTCGCATAGGTACCCATGTTAATTCACACAGGCAGTGACATGGTTAAAATCGCATCACCCTTACCTATGCGAAATCGCATGCGAAATCGCGGCAAAAAACGCATGCGGAATCGCACCCGCATGCGATTTGCCTGCGGTGATTTGCCGGCGATTCCGCAACGCTATAGTGGAAACGGGCCCTCAGCCCCTTAAAATCATGTCCTGTCCTTGCTGTCCTCCTCTTGTCCCCCTTGGTGTCCACCTCCTGCTCCCCTTGTCTCCTCCTCCCTTCCCACCTTGTGGCCTCCTCCTGTCCACCTTTTATCCTCCTCCTGCCCCCCCCCCTTGTGGCTCCTTTACCCATTGCGTCCTCCTTCTGTGTCCCTTTGTGGCCTACCCCTGTCCCCCTTGGTGTCGACCTCCTGTCTCCCCTTGTGGCCTCCTCAAGTCCCCTTTGTGGCCTTCCCCGGTTACCATGGCTATAATTTACCTGACCTGATGCCCGCAGTGATCAGCTGCTGTCCTGGCATCCTCTGTGTGCCTGGCGTCGTTCTCCAGTCTCCCGTTCCTCCCGCAAAGTAAATAGGCGGTGGCAGCGGCAGTAGCCGCAGACATTACTTACCTCATCCTTGGAGCCCGCGAGATTAGCCGCATGTCTATTTCTCTCTCCTTCCCTCTAGTATTGGTCACGTCCGTAATGATGTGATCAGGAAGTACCGGCACTAGAGGGAAGGACAGAGAGAGACATGCAGCTGATCTTGCAGGCTCCAAGGATGAGGTGAGTGATGCACTGCAAGGAGACCACACATGTATCAGTCCCGCTGGAACCCAGTGCCAATTGCATCATGGAGCCCTGCAAGCTGACAGGTTGCCCGACACCGCTACAGAGATCGACACACACAGGTGACATTTCTGTGCATTTTTTATTCTTTGGAATATAAGACACACTGACTTTTTCCTCCCTCTTTTGGGGTATAAAAAATGTGTCTTATATTCTGAAAAATACGGTCTTTACATACAGACATGATATAGAGGATTAACTCAGTTTGGTATGGAAGAAAGTCTTTATTATCCCTCCTCCCTTCAGCTTTATGTACTGAGTAAGCTTGCAGTGGGTGAGTGGGTGCAACTCATTTGTTGGTGAGGTTGGTGATGCCTGGCAGGCATTGATGCATTGCTCTCCCTCGCTGTTCCCCCACCCTTAGCTTTTGGACACGTGGAATCAGCATTCAGATGCAATGGTCAGCCAGCAACTCTGAGAAGCTCTGTAGTTTGTTCATCAATGGGGGAGGAGAATTATAGAAAATGCTCAGCTAGTGTAAGCTTAGTAAAGGGTATTGGGTGTGTATTGTTGGAGCAGGATATTTGGGTGCTCGTGGCTGCTAGGAAGTTTGGGCACCGTCATAGCAATATGAATTAAGGCAATAGCAGTGCCCAGTGGGTGCTGGAGGCTCCAGATACAGTTGAAGCACTGCCTGGGGCATCGAGGGATCAATAGTGGCAGAGAATGTGGTGCAGATAGCGGTGGAGGTATGTTATTGGGTGCAATTGTGTTAGCTGTATGTGGGGGGTTGGTGTTAGGAGTAGGTAGAGGTAGATTAGTGTTAGGAGTAGGTAGTAGTAGGTAAGCAGTAGGTGAATATTAGGGAGTCGTTTTTGAAAGGTTAGTGTGAGAGGAATGTTTGAGATAGTAGGCTATTGGTAAAATTATCAATATTCTACTATTGGCATAAATATTCGGCACCCAATAATAGAATATCTGTAATATTGCCAATGAATCTACTAGGGGCTTCACCCGGTGCTCAAATTTCCTCATGCCCCCAAAATCCACTATTTCAACATTGTTAAACTGTAGCTTTACATCTACCTTATTTAGTAACTTTCTTTTACATTCATTACTTTCTTACTTTTTCACTTTGTAAAAGTAATTTTACTTTCACAAAAATTGAGGTGATACGAGAATAAGTGCCTTCACCCATCACTAATGATCACCCCATCTGAATGGAATTGTAAGCATTCTAAAGTACAGTATATACTGTATATCATGCTTGTGACCAGTTTAAGATTAGATAAATCCTGTAATCTGTATTCTCTGACTCTGTAATATATTTTATCTTAACAGTAAGTTTGTTAGACCTGCTTCAGAAAACTTTCCTTTTTTATTATTAAATGATCCCATTCACAACAGCTGCGCTACGTCCTTTTCTGTACCTTTAGAAATATACTACTATTCTTCTCCCATTGTGAGGAAAAGTAGGGCATGGGAAATGAAGCCAACCCTTTAATTGTCCTGCAGTGAATTATTCAAATGTATAATCTTTGCAAAATTTCAGCGCAGGCAATGCAAGTAAATGCTGTGCATGTTTAAAAGTCATTTCCATAAGTAACTGCAATTTCTCTACTGTTTGCCCCTGTTTAATGAGCTGAAATCTTGTTTGCATTCATCCCAATTTCACAACGAAAAGCGACCAAGCGTTGGTACCAGAATTACACGGGCCAAATTAAAAGACTGTGAATGCTCCCGGAAATAGTACGAAAATGGGGATTATTGTAATATACATACATGTATATATATATATATATATATATATATATATATATATATATATATATATATATATATATATATATATATATATATATATATATATATTGGTTATGCCCCATATACATATATATACACCGTGTGTGTTGCATACAAGATTATGCTTAGAATTGCCTTAAGTGCACCCCAAGAGTCTTAATTTATTTTAGACTTTCATTATACAAGTGCTAAGGCCTTTTTTTTTCTGCTTTTAGTTAAATGAACTTAATGGCAATAAATGCAAATGTCTCTAAGAGGAAAATAGTTAACATTTATTTATTCTTACTGTTGTCTCTTCCCTTGCTGGTGTCATTAGAACAGTTCGTTGCATCCCATTCGCTCCCATTATCTCTGCTATCAGAGCCACCCAGCACGACTCCTGCACGCCTAGAAGTGGTTTTCAAAGGCCCACATAGGGCTGGTACATCATCTCCCAGGCTCTAGCTTAATGATGAGAGAAGGAGCTGAGAATGTGTCTGAGAAACAGAGGGAGAGAAGAAAAATACATATATATTTTCTACATCGTAGCTTATCTGTGATGTGACTATTTTTTTAAGGTGTAAGGATGTTATGACCAAAAGGTAGAGGCTGTGTTCCTGCTGGTAATGGAAGCAAGGTATTGCTGTGTGAATGTATTGCTCTGCAAGTTTTATTACAATGCATCGTTTTGATTTGTTTTCTTTTTTCATATATATTACTGTAAGTACTTGTATTTTGCTTGCAAATGATGAAAATCATCTGCTAAAAGTTTTAATCATGTATCACTAGAAGGTATAAAGTGTTTTTCTGGATTTCCTATAGAAGTTTGGATTTTTTTCTCTTGGATTATAGCCAGAAGAAATATATTTTGGCAATCTTTCTATTTTAGGTTCAAACATGAATATAGTTGAAAATATTAAAACAGAACGGTAAAAACAAATGACAAACGTTTCCTGCGGTACCAGATCTTTCAGATCTTTAGCAGTGTATTAATGTGTGGATCTACTTCTGGTGGTCCATAAAGTCTTATGCACTTGGCATATGATTCTTGGCAGGTCTTGAGTTCTACCAACAACTGAATCTAAAGGTCACTGAAGTCAGTGGGAAAAAATTCTGGTAGCCTGTTAAGCCCCCTTGAAGGACTGTTCAGTATTAAATAGCAAAAAAAATGGCACGAAAAACCCACAACATCTCTAAGAAACAAATGTGTATTTAAAACAAGAGTAAGGAAATATTTATAGCATGGGGCAGAATCCATTTCAAACATCTTTAAAGTAAATGTAAAGGCAAATGAAGTTGATACGAACTTATGGACAAAGAAGACTCTGGATCCTATGGAGCCTTCCCTCTCTTGTCTTGCGTTGTCACCCCCATTGTGTGTACTCGACAAATTGGTTGAATACATGTCTGTGAGCCTTTGGGAGGTTATAGAAGCACCCATGTCCCTGAGAGCTTCTGAAGATGGGCTACTCCATACTCCCCATCGGGTTCTGTGAGCCTTCAGAGGCTGCCAGACCCAGGAGAACATTGGAGCTGCAGTGAGGGACACAAACGACTTTTAGGGGCTGGAAGAAGCCCTAGGTAAGTAAAATTACATTTAATTTTTCACCTCAGAAATTCTTTAAAGAGAAACTGTAACCAAGAATTGAACTTCATCCCAATAAGCAGCTGATACCCCCTTTTCCATGAGATATCTTTTCCTTTTCTCAAACAGATCACCAGGGAGCTCTGCATGGCTGATTTTGTGATGAAACCCCTCCCACAGTGTGATGTCAGCATCTCACAGCACTGTGGTCCTGACATCACACTGTGGGAGCCTTGTTGCATTGTGGGAAATAACAGCTGTTTCCAACTGCCAAAAAAGCAAACAGCATCTCCTTCCAGTGACTAGTGTTGGGCGAACAGTGTTCGCCACTGTTCGGGTTCTGCAGAACATCACCCTGTTCGGGTGATGTTCGAGTTCGGCCGAACACCTGACGGTGCTCGGCCAAACCGTTCGGCCATATGGCCGAACTAAGAGCGCATGGCCGAACGTTCCCCGAACGTTCGGCTAGCGCTGTGATTGGCCGAACGGGTCACGTGGTTCGGACCCGAACGCGCTCTGATTGGCCGAACTGTCACGTGGTTCGGGTAAATAAATACCCGAACCACGTCATATCTCCGCCATTTGTCTGTGGGTTTAGCTTTGGGTAGGCAGGCAGGGTAGTTCGCGCTCCAGCCACGCTAGCCAGGGTCCCCCCCAGTCATTGTGTGTCGCTGCTGGGAACAGTAGTACACCGCTCGTTCAGCCACACTATATAGCATTCTGTGTACTGTTCTGTGTCTGCTGGGAACAGTAGTACACCGCTCGTTCAGCCACACTATATAGCATTCTGTGTACTGTTCTGTGTCTGCTGGGAACAGTAGTACACCGCTCGTTCAGCCACACTATATAGCATTCTGTGTACTGTTCTGTGTCTGCTGGGAACAGTAGTACACCGCTCGTTCAGCCACACTATATAGCATTCTGTGTACTGTTCTGTGTCTGCTGGGAACAGTAGTACACCGCTCGTTCAGCCACACTATATAGCATTCTGTGTACTGTTCTGTGTCTGCTGGGAACAGTAGTACACCGCTCGTTCAGCCACACTATATAGCATTCTGTGTACTGTTCTGTGTCTGCTGGGAACAGTAGTACACCGCTCGTTCAGCCACACTATATAGCATTCTGTGTACTGTTCTGTGTCTGCTGGGAACAGTAGTACACCGCTCGTTCAGCCACACTATATAGCATTCTGTGTACTGTTCTGTGTCTGCTGGGAACAGTAGTACACCGCTCGTTCAGCCACACTATATAGCATTCTGTGTACTGTTCTGTGTCTGCTGGGAACAGTAGTACACCGCTCGTTCAGCCACACTATATAGCATTCTGTGTACTGTTCTGTGTCTGCTGGGAACAGTAGTACACCGCTCGTTCAGCCACACTATATAGCATTCTGTGTACTGTTCTGTGTCTGCTGGGAACAGTAGTACACCGCTCGTTCAGCCACACTATATAGCATTCTGTGTACTGTTCTGTGTCTGCTGGGAACAGTAGTACACCGCTCGTTCAGCCACACTATATAGCATTCTGTGTACTGTTCTGTGTCTGCTGGGAACAGTAATACACCGCTCGTTCAGCCACACTATATAGCATTCTGTGTACTGTTCTGTGTCTGCTGGGAACAGTGGTACACCGCTCGTTCAGCCACACTATATAGCATTCTGTGTACTGTTCTGTGTCTGCTGGGAACAGTAGTACACCGCTCGTTCAGCCACACTATATAGCATTCTGTGTACTGTTCTGTGTCTGCTGGGAATAGTGGTACACCGCTCGTTCAGCCACACTATATAGCATTCTGTGTACTGTTCTGTGTCTGCTGGGAACAGTAGTACACCGCTCGTTCAGCCACACTATATAGCATTCTGTGTACTGTTCTGTGTCTGCTGGGAATAGTGGTACACCGCTCGTTCAGCCACACTATATAGCATTCTGTGTACTGTTCTGTGTCTGCTGGGAACAGTAGTACACCGCTCGTTCAGCCACACTATATAGCATTCTGTGTACTGTTCTGTGTCTGCTGGGAATAGTGGTACACCGCTCGTTCAGCCACACTATATAGCATTCTGTGTACTGTTCTGTGTCTGCTGGGAACAGTAGTACACCGCTCGTTCAGCCACACTATATAGCATTCTGTGTACTGTTCTGTGTCTGCTGGGAACAGTAGTACACCGCTCGTTCAGCCACACTATATAGCATTCTGTGTACTGTTCTGTGTCTGCTGGGAACAGTAGTACACCGCTCGTTCAGCCACACTATATAGCATTCTGTGTACTGTTCTGTGTCTGCTGGGAACAGTAGTACACCGCTCGTTCAGCCACACTATATAGCATTCTGTGTACTGTTCTGTGTCTGCTGGGAATAGTGGTACACCGCTCGTTCAGCCACACTATATAGCATTCTGTGTACTGTTCTGTGTCTGCTGGGAACAGTAGTACACCGCTCGTTCAGCCACACTATATAGCATTCTGTGTACTGTTCTGTGTCTGCTGGGAACAGTAGTACACCGCTCGTTCAGCCACACTATATAGCATTCTGTGTACTGTTCTGTGTCTGCTGGGAATAGTGGTACACCGCTCGTTCAGCCACACTATATAGCATTCTGTGTACTGTTCTGTGTCTGCTGGGAATAGTGGTACACCGCTCACCCGTCACTGTATAGCATTGTGCTCTGTGTCGCTGCTGGGAATAGTGGTACTGTATAGCATTTCTGTACTGCCACTGTACTGCTGCCAGTCAGCGTGTACTGTAAGGATAAGTGAAATGAGGAAGAAATCCGGTGAAAGAGGGAGGGGCAAGGGAAGAGGTGTTTCCCCTGACGGTTCACGTACAGGCCACAGGGGAGCACCCAAGAAAACCCACTCAATACCGCCCATGTTGTCCAGGACAACAACCCTCACAAATCCAAAAGAACAGGACCAGATAATTACTTGGATGACCTCTCAAGCGTCCAGCAGTGGGTTAAGCAGCACCAGCACATCACGCACGAGGTCCGAGTCCTCAGCCAGTTACAAGGAGCCAGTGGGCACAAAGCTGACACAACCGGCAGCGACACCACGCACACAACTGCCAGATAACCAGTCCGATGAATTACCTCAGGACACAATGGGGTATTCGCAGGAGCTATTCCCAGCCCAACAAACTTCCACCTTTCAAAGGTCAATGGAGGAACAGCCAGAAATGTTGTGCCTGGATTCACAACCGTTAACTGTGGGAAATGCACCGCGCACTGAAATACAAGGCGAGTCCGAAGAGGACTCGGAAACCCAAATCCCAGAGCAATTTGGGCAGGAGGGGTTGCAATTGCAGGAGGTCGGCCGACAAGATCTGGAAGACGACGTTGGAGTGTGCTGCGCAGAGGTTGTTGTGGGGAGCTCTACTCCACGGCGGTGGCCCACAATGACATATGACGAGTTTGAGGAGATGGAAGAGGAGGGTATGGACAATGTGGACAGAGACCCAGATTTTGTTTGTGAACGAGAACATCGCCGTCGTAGCAGCAGCACAGATGAGTCTGTTGAAGAACACACTGCTGCACGAGTTCGCCTTGTGCCACAAGGTAGGCGGCGCGCAATTTCAGGCACCACAAGCGTGGAAGTTCAAGTGAGAGGCAAAAGAGGAGCAAACAGAAATCGCCAGCAAGGAGGCAGGTGCTCCAAAGTCTGGGCTTTCTTTGAAGACTGCACTGAGGATGTTACCATGGCGATTTGCAAGGTGTGCAAGACCCGCCTGAGCAGGGGGAAAAATATTAACAACCTCTCCACCACCAGCATGAGCCGTCACATGCTATCCAAACATCCCACTCTTTGGGCAAACGCGTCAGGACAGGGTACCAGAAACAACACTGCCTCCCTTGGGTTCACCAGACCCGCCTCAGCAGCAGCAGTAGCCCAGCCATTGCGTGGTTCACAACATTCACAAACATCAGACGACGCTGACACTGTCACTTTCCGGAGTAGTGCTCTTGAGGTCTCCCAGTGTTCATCAAACACAACAACCAACAGCCCTTCCGTGTGCAGCGCTACGGTTCAGTTGTCTGTGTCGGAGATGTTTGAGCGCAAGAGGAAATTGCCAGCAAATGACCCCCGGGCCGTGGCAGTAACAGCCAGCATAGCCAAGCTTCTGGCCTGCGAAATGCTGCCATATCGATTGGTGGAGACAAACAGCTTCAAGGGCATGATGTCAGTGGCCATCCCACGTTACGTGGTTCCCAGCCGCTACCACTTTGCACGCTCTGCAGTGCCTGAGTTGCATGAGCACGTGGTCAGCAAAATAACCCGAAGCTTGAAGAATGCCGTTGCCTGCAAGGTTCACCTCACCACTGACACCTGGACGAGTGCGTTCGGCCAGGGTCGATACATCTCCCTTACCGCGCACTGGGTGAACCTTGTGGAGCCTGGCAGCGATTCCTCACCTGCTACGGCACGGGTGTTGCCCACGCCACAAACAGCTGCACCGCCGTCCCTCCCACTGGATAACAACAGCAGCACCTACCTCTCTGACTCCTTCTCCTCCAACGCATCTCAAAGCTGTACCTCATCCGGAAACGCTAACCCAGCAGCAGTAGGATCGTGGAAGCAGTGCAGCACAGCTGTTGGCATGCGTCAGCAAGCGTTGCTGAAGCTAATCTGCCTTGGGGATAAGCAGCACACAGGGGAGGAAATTTGGAGGGGAATAAAGGAACAGACGGATTTGTGGCTGGCACCGCTGGACCTGAAACCGGGCATGGTTGTGTGTGATAATGGGAGTAATCTCATTCGCGCTTTAAGGTTGGCTAAGCTGACACACATCCCTTGCCTGGCGCACGTGATGAACCTAGTAGTTCAGCGGTTCCTGAGGACATACCCAGGCGTGCCCGATCTGCTGTTGAAGGTGCGTCGAGTGTCCAAACATTGTAGAAATTCCAGTACTGCTTCGGGGGCACTCGCCAAGATGCAGGAGTGCTTCAATCTCCCCCACCATCGCTTGCTGTGTGATGTCCCTACGCGCTGGAATTCTACGCTGCACATGCTAGCCCGCTTTTGCGAGCAGAAGAGTGCAGTGGTCCAGTACATGACGGCGCAGTACCGAGGCGCATCCGGCCAGCTGCCAAGCTTCTGTGGATCCGATTGGGCCAACATGTTGGACCTCTGCCAAGTCCTCCAAAATTTTGAGCAATCCACGTTGCTTGTGAGCAGTGACAACTCTTCAGTCAGCATTACCATACCACTGCTGTGTTTACTGAAGAGGTCGATGTTAAAAATCAAGGAAACAGCTGTCATGATGCAACTGGGGGAATCTGAAGGAGAAAACGATCAGCGTGATGGTACCAACATCAGGCCATCCGCCTCAGGGAACGCTGGCCCCAGCAGCTATGACGAAGAAGAGGAGGAGGAACAGCTGGAGTTGGAGCAGGAATTTCATGCCACCACTGACGAGGGCCAGAGCGGTGCACGTTGGACTTCCACAATTCAACGCGAATGGTCAGCAGAAGCAGACCAGGAGGAAGGTGACGACTATGATGCATCACAACAACTATCACAACGCTCACAAGAGGATGATGAGGATTCTGGTAGGACTCTGGCACACATGGCTCAATTCATGCTAGACTGCATTGAACGTGACCCACGCATTGTGCGCATTCTGGACAACACCAATTACTGGGTTTATACCCTTCTGGATCCACGGTACAAACACAATGTTCCAAAACTGCTTGAAGAAAGAGTCAGACAGGTCAAAATGGAAGAATACCAGCAGGCCCTTGTGGAGACTTTAGAGAGGAGATTGACATCCTCCCCCTCCTCTAGCCAGTTGTACGCAGACAGACTGACTTCCGCAAACCCAGGACGACCAGGAGGGCAGCAAACAACGCAAGCCGCAGCTAGTACCCAAAAGGGAATGGTATCGGCAGTGTCCTTGGAGTGGGAAAATTTTCTGACACCCATGCAGCCGCAGCCCACTGAACAGCAAGCGTGCAGATCCACCTCCAACACCGATCGCCTGGAGAAGATGGTCAAGGACTACATGTCAGATGGCGTAGCTGTGTCGAACCATCCATCTGCACCCTTCAACTATTGGGTATCGAAGCTAGACACCTGGCACGAACTGGCAATGTACGCAATAGAGGTGCTGGCTTGCCCGGCAGCCAGCGTTATGTCGGAACGCTGTTTCAGTGCTGCCGGAGGCATCGTCACAGATCGGCGTATCCGCCTCTCTACAGAAAATGCAGACCGTCTGACTCAAATTAAAATGAATCAATCCTGGATTGGAAATGACTACGCAACACTCCAGGACCCCAACCAAGTAACATGACCAATGAACATCTGGGATGGTGTTGCGTTTCCGGGCCCTGTTTATTGAACCTCTCATCTGTATTACATTTATGACTGCATGGCGGCAAAAAGCATTGCTGCTATATCCGCACGCTTTTTGTCCACATGCAAGGCCTGGGTTGTTGTGTCTCACAAAGCGTGGCCTTCTCCTCCTGCGCCTGCTCCTGTTCCATCACGTCTGCTGCTGCTGGGTTAGCGTTGCCGCGTGGTCCCTGTTTATTGAACCACTTATCTTTATTACATTTATGACTGCATGGCGGTACAAAGCATGCTATCCGCACGCTTCTTGCCCTCATGCAAGGCCTGGGTTGTTGTGTCTCACAAAGCGTGGCCTTCTCCTCCTGCGCCTGCTCCTGTTCCATCACGTCTGCTGCTGCTGGGTTAGCGTTGCCGCGTGGTCCCTGTTTATTGAACCACTTATCTTTATTACATTTATGACTGCATGGCGGTACAAAGCATGCTATCCGCACGCTTCTTGCCCTCATGCAAGGCCTGGGTTGTTGTGTCTCACAAAGCGTGGCCTTCTCCTCCTGCGCCTCCTCCTGTTCCATCACGTCTGCTGCTGCTGGGTTAGCGTTGCCGCGTGGTCCCTGTTTATTGAACCACTTATCTTTATTACATTTATGACTGCATGGCGGTACAAAGCCTGCTATCCGCACGCTTCTTGCCCTCATGCAAGGCCGGGGTTGTTGTGTCTCACAAAGCGTGGCCTTCTTCTCCTCCTGCGCCACCCTCCTCCTGTTCCATCACGTGTGCTGCTGCTGGGTTAGCGTTGCCGCGTGGTCCCTGTTTATTGAACCACTTATCTTTATTACATTTATGACTGCATGGCGGTACAAAGCATGCTATCCGCACGCTTCTTGCCCTCATGCAAGGCCTGGGTTGTTGTGTCTCACAAAGCGTGGCCTTCTCCTCCTGCGCCTCCTCCTGTTCCATCACGTCTGCTGCTGCTGGGTTAGCGTTGCCGCGTGGTCCCTGTTTATTGAACCACTTATCTTTATTACATTTATGACTGCATGGCGGTACAAAGCCTGCTATCCGCACGCTTCTTGCCCTCATGCAAGGCCGGGGTTGTTGTCTCACAAAGCGTGGCCTTCTTCTCCTCCTGCGCCACCCTCCTCCTGTTCCATCACGTGTGCTGCTGCTGGGTTAGCGTTACCGGTCCCTTTTCCTGGAACCTCTTATATGTATTACATTTATGACTGCATGCCGACAAAAAACATGTTACCTGTGCAAAGAAAACAGACATTTCCCGCATTTAAAAGACAGTTTTCCCTTTGAAACTTTAAAATCGATTTTCTCAAAAACTATAAGCTCTTTTTGCTAATTTTTTTTTCCTCTTGTACCCACTCCCAAGGTGCACATACCCTGTAAATTTGGGGTATGTGGCATGTAAGGAGGCTTTACAAACCACAAAAGTTCGGGTCCCCATTGACTTCCATTATGTTCGGAGTTCGGGTCGAACACCCGAACATCGCGGCCATGTTCGGCCTGTTCGGCCCGAACCCGAACATCTAGATGTTCGCCCAACACTACCAGTGACCTCACCTGGCAGCAGTAAAAATGTCACCATTTGATAAATGTCAGAAAGTAAATCAGGGAGAGGAAAGATTTTACAAAGAGCAAACCCTGACTAAATCTATTTTACATAATTATTGTAAAAATTAACCACTTTTGTATACGTTATTTTCACTGGAGTTCCTCTTTAAGTGCTATCCATTCAAATGAAAACACAGTCATCGGTACTGGCTTTTACCATTGTTCACGCAAACACCATGCTTGATCCCGTTGTTCACCATCATCTCCTTTCATTCTGAAGACTGCATGTACCATCCAGGATTGCCTAGGTGCACGGGTCAAAATGCAACTCATTTGATGAACAAACGGGAAGCGCTGCCAAAGGTTGCCAAATGCTTTTCTGCTCTAGCAGAAAAGCATTTGAGCAAAACACTCTCTGATGATTTGGACACCCCTCTGACCCAGCCCTACGGGTCACTTTGGGACTCCCATCCGTAACTCTGAATGTTGACATATTGTTTGCTCTATGTGTTATGTGTAAACATTTTTTTCTTTAACCACTTCGGTACCAGCAGCCTCTGCCCCCTTAAGGACCAGAGGCTGCTGCTGGTATGCTAAAACGCTGCATCCCGACGAATCGCCGCAAAAATCCGCTGCTCCCGCCTGTCACGCCGCTCTGTCCCTGCCGCAGGCTGCTCTCTCTGCCGTCTCTATGATGGCAGAGTGCTGTGCGCCAGTCAGGAGCCGCTTTCATTGGCTCCTGACCCTGTCACTCAATGTATGCCAATGGGATTGGCTTACAAGAATGACAGGGCCAGGAGCCAATGAAAACAGCTACTGCCCAGCTTACAGTGCTCTGCCGTCATAGAGACAGCAGGGCTGCTAAATGCGGCGGGTGGAAAGCGGCGAGAGTGGCGGTGTCGGGCGGGGAATGGGACGTAGAGTTTATGTCTGGTCAGAACCGCAGCGTCACCCGCACAACGTTGATTTATACTGCGGCGGTCCGCAAAAAGTTAACAAGCTTTGTTTGCACATGACATCAGCACCCCAAAAACAATGTCAAGAAAAGTCAGGAAAATGAAAAGGTGCTGATGTCATGTACAACGCTTTGTTTGTACATGACATCAGCACCCCAAAAACATTTTCGATACATGTCAGGAAAATGAAAAGGTTGTGTGCTTGTTGCCTGTAATTGGTTACTCAAATGGTGTAAATTTGGTAAATAGTAGCAGGCATGAATTTGTCTGCTCCCCCCAACCCAAAAAAACAAACATAAGTTTAGCAAATAGATACAAAATAGTCTTTCAGCAGACTCCCTAACCATCTATCTGCCTTATGTTTCAAATTGTATGGCAGTTAATAAATAAATCACACACAGATTGTAATCTTTTCTTTTGAATGCTAATAGAGGTTCTCGGGGTTCTGTTCTTCGTTATGCCCACCTGCATGTTGCTAAAAATCGTCTATATTTCTTGAAAATGATTGTCATCGTGTTGTTAGCCATCCTCCTTTCATGTCTGGTCAGCTTGCTCCTCTAGTCTCAATTTTTATTGCATAGAAAAGCAAGTAGGCATTTTGTGCATTTTACCTAACTGTGAAGAGATATGGGGCTTATAATAACACTTTACAAAGGGAATACACATATGGTGCTTTTTAAACGCTAGAGATTTTAAAAGCTCTTGCTAATGCAATGCTATGGGGGATTTTTACAAAATCACATCACTCCAGTGTGCCCACACACATAGGATAACATTAGCAGGAGCTTTTAAAATCACAAAGCGCTCAGAAAATCTCTTCTGGTGTGCAGCAGCCCTAAGCCAATTTATGGAAATCAATCCACGTTTAAACTTGCACACTTTATTTGAAGAGATTTGTTTTAATAACACAAGACACCAAAGCAACATATTCTATACAGGTCTCCTTTTTAGACATATGTGTTATTTTTTTGAAAGCCAACCCACCTGGGTAGAATCTGCTAATGTTTTTTTCTATTACTGTCAGTGTAGCCAAATGTCCTGTGCATATATTTCATAGGGCAGAGGGTTAATATCAGTATAGATGGCCCTTATTCAATTCACCTTTTCTCTTACCTTTTCTCCTAGGAGATAATTTTTCATCTTCTGTTTAAAATAACTTAATTATTCTGTAATTGAAAAACTACCATATATATACTGTATATATATATATATATATATATATATATATATATATATATATAGATATAGATATAGATATATATTCTACTTATACACTTTGTAGCAGAGACCCAGGACTCTCGATTATCTCCTACAGACCTCAATCAAACTTGACAGATAGAAATGGAAGAGGTAGGGTGAGGAACAGTCAGGGACGATGCACAGATTTGCACGGAACCCACAGTGCTAGGCTGCTTTCTTTATTTGGCTTCAGTTCACTTTAAAGTTATTGAAATGTGAGTGAAAAAGATTTAAAAAAAGAATTTGAGACTTTTCCATGGCAGCTTAAAAGTTGACATTGTTAGGAATTTACCTGGAGGTTCCCGCAATGCGACCGCTCCTGACGAGAGTTGCGTCGGGACCTCCACTTCCGCATGTCAACGGCCATCCTCCGCTGGGGATGCGTGCACTGGGGATCGCTCTGCGCAGGTGGGTGGCTGTCTCGCTCCTCTCGGCCACAGTATGGTCTGAGGCGGCGACAGAGGTAGTGGTCAGATGACAGTTTAGTCAGCTGACAGGGGTTTATTTAATAAATATAAAATATGAATACTGTCCCTGGCCGGAATTGAACCCTGGTCTCTCACGTCAGAGGCGATACCTTTAACCTATATGCTATAGCTAATATGCAGCCAGGAGGTTTTGTTAGTCAGCTGAGTAGTTAACCAACTAACATGTATTGCTACCTGTGTCAGCTGATCTCTTCAGCTGACACTTAAACAGGATTATTGCCTGCGTGTGATTGGCTGCTGTGTGCATGTGGTCAACCACTGATTGGTTGCATGAAGTATTTAAACCTGCTGAGTGCTTCCTGTGATTGCCCGTGATAGCTTTGGCTGTGTGCTTTTGCTGGGTGTGATTTACTGCTTGATTACCTGTGAACCGACCTCTGCCTGGAATCTGACTACGCTTTGCCTGCCGCCTGAACCGACCTTCTGCCTGATCTCTGACTATTCTCTGATCTCTGCCTGGACCGACCTAGGATTACCTGACCTTGATTTCGCCTGCTCCTTGTGTACCTCAATACTTCTGATTGTACGTGTATGACCTCGGATTGTTACTGGACTCTGCCTATCTCCTGTTAGGTTCTGGTGAGTTACATAGTTCACTCTACGTTCAGCTCCTATACCTTGCACCTACAAGGCCTGGGTGTAACCGAAGTCGGGCAGGTGTTGTTTCCTCACCTCCCGTTCAAGCGGGGACGCACCACATAGGGTAAAGAAGGTGGGGATAGATTGGGGCATAGGAGCTGAGCTGTGAACTGATATCTTGCCAAGCCTGACATTACAGACATAGTTAATGATCACCAACCAATCTGGTTATATTTGACTTATGAGAAAATGGAATAAATCTAGTAAATCTAGCTCTAATAGTCTTAGTTTCTAAAATAGTTTAACTATTGTCCAGCCAGACCTGTGGTTCAAGTAGCTCATCAAATGACGCAGAGACCAAGGCTCGGTCACACAATGCTTATAGCATGTAAATCTCCATTTATTTTGAGCAGAACACACAAAGAAACAGGGACACAATGTTTCAAACTAGTCTGCCCTTGATCAAGGGAGGACTAGCCTTTATCAAGGGCACCTGGGTAGAATCTGTGTTTCTCTGTGTATTCTGCTGTGTATTCTGCTGAAAATAAATTAAGATTTACATGCTATAAGCACTGTGTGGGGGAGCCCTGGTAATTGCATCATTTAGTGGACCTTTTGGGGAGTAGTGGTCTCCTTATGTCCGGTGGTTCCCAGCCTAGTTGTGGACAGCCTGCAGGTGTTTGACGATTGTCACTAATTTTATCAACTCTGTGATCTCATTCGTCTTTTCTCTGTAGGCAGGCAGCATAGTCTGGGCTAGTTTTCTTCACCATCTTGATGCCTGGTTAAGTTATACTTGTTTTGCTCTCTTTCATACGTTTCATTATTGTGCAATGCAGTACACTCACACCTACCCCTAAACATTTCTAAGGATGAGCATTCAGTTTACAACGTATTTGATTTCCGAGTTTCTGATTGGAAATCAGCTGTCCGCAGCAAAAATCATTATGAGAAAATCTGTATTCCAAAATACCGCATTACAGAGTGTACACAATTTTAGGCCAATCACAAGGCTCGGAAGAATTAGACCAATGAGAGAACCAGTATTGTGCCACGGAAGTCGGATTACCACGGACATTTCAGGCCAATTGGAAGACTCTGATGTATTAGTCCAATTGGAGAATGCAGAAGTTTACCGTAGTTACTGATCAGAAATGCAATTCCACATAATAGCGTACATCTGCAAACTTTTTATTTTTTATTTTTAACTGCCACAAATAAAAAAAATAACATTCTGGGGAAATCAGAAATTAATTATCAGAAAATCCAATTTCCGTGGATTTAGTAAGAAATCAGAAAGACAAGAAAGTGGAAATTGGTTGGAATCGGAAATTGGCATTTCTGACCATCTTTAACCCTTATGCTAATTTTTACTTGTGCATTTAATTCAACACTACACTTCTCACCTTGAACTCCAGCTTCAACACATTCTGCAGCTTAAAAAAGGCACTAACTGTTATTGGGCATTGTTATTATTATTTCTGTTATTTAGTAAATAATTTTGCGGTGCTGCACACAGGCCCAGATTTATCTCACAGGAGCCTTTAGGCACAGATGTCCTGGCACCCTAGACTTCACCCTTCATGAACCTACAAACACCCGTTGAACCACAAGTGTGAGGCTAGCTTTGCTGTCACTTTTCCCTTACTTCCCCTTGCCTGTAGCTACAGGTGTACCTTAGTATTAGGTAGCCAGAGCTATCCTCAGCATTTGGAAGCTGGAGGTGCCCCAAATAAAGTGAGATCTGGTCAGTGGAATGCCGAAACCCGGGTGAGTAACCTCATTTACACTCCACTCAGGATTCTGCATAGATAGGGCAGGAGGGAGGCACTTGAGGAGGTGAGTGAGCTGCCACTTGAGGAGGTGAGTGAGCTGCCTTTCCATCATCAGGCGCCTGTAGGCTTGTGCCTACTGTGCCTTATGGTAAATCTGGCCCTGGCTGTCCAACAAATGAGTAAGGGGCAGAGTAGCAAATGATCCCAAAACCTAGCTACAAGAGGAGAAGAGGACCCTGTTGCATGATTCTCACAGTCTACCTTGCAATTTACTAAAGGAGCATTTTTGTGCAAGAACATTGCATTTGTGCATAGCATGAGGGCCTACCTACACAATAAAAATTAGCATTGATTTCTTTAAAAGTCAGAAAGGGACAATTGTTTTTTTACCTATTTATTTCCCTTCTGCACAACCAACAAAGTAATATTTAGCTACATAGACCTTAGAACATACCCAGACAAGGCAGAAGCTTAAAATCAATATCACTGATCTTTAAAAAAAAAAAACTCTGTGCATCACAGTTTTTATAATCTACATATACCATTCACTGAAACAAACCACTGTAATTTCTACTTAAGGTTCTCAAAAGCCGTCTAATTAAGCACCAGATAAGCCAGGAATCTGTTAACTGTTGTTAAAAAAATGGCTGTTAATTAGAAAAAGTTGACATTGTCTCCTAAGATAAATTTTCTGCTGAGGTAGAAAGCTCTTTACTGCAAAGTTGCACACAACCAGTCCTATCCCTCAACCCCCCCTCCCCCCCACCCTTCTTCACTAGCATCATTTACATCGGTAATTAGTTGTAATTCTGCAGTGCTCATTAGAGAAGAGCTGGAAACATATCAAGTAGTGCAAACGCAGTGGGATAGTGGCACATAAGGCTTAGAGAATTAGAAGTCTTCGTGTATGTTGAAGGAAGGTAGGACTTATAATAAAAATAAGAAGCCAATATTACCTACTCAGTCTGTGGCAATAATAAACAAATGTAAGCATCACTCTATGCAAATCATTATTAAATATTTGTTATATTTTCTCTACACTATAATCTCTGGTTCTCAAGGCTGTATATAGTAATATTTTTCTTTACCCCTATATTTTAATACCCCTTCATGCTGTAAACATTTTTTTAGACTTTGACTATAGTGTTTGGTTGCACATAGGTATTATAGGTATTACAGTTGTGAGGTACATTTATAAGCTAGATATAAATGAAGTAAACAAACAGCAAGGAGTGATGTCATGCCCATAGCGCTGATTCAACCATTCACAAGAAGGGGGGTGCTCGAGAATGGCCCCCTGCAGCTCAGGCAGACTATTCACCAGATTTTACTAAATGTGGTAATCAGGATTAAATTGTAGTCTGCATTTCCATGCATCACATGAGCACATGGTGAAGCACAAAGACATATTGACATACTGTTAATGTCTGTGCTCTAAACAATCCGCTTAATTAGTCAAGTGTGCTTATAAAGGCTTCTCAAAATATACTTAGGATTATTAGGACTACCTTTTCTATTCATAATGTATAAAAAAATGAAAAAGAAATAGTATTTGCCATTGAAAATGTGAAGAATGATATGCAGTAGTTGATTTTTCTTGTTCTGGTCTTAAGGGTAGCATCCTAGTACATTGCATGGGCTGTTATTCTATTTCTGGGGGGAAGGAGCGTGTGTGGCTTCAGTAAGGAAAGGGGGCAGTTACATCCACCTCACTACTCATGTCACTGAAGGGGTCTGGATTCACACCCATTTAAAGGGGAGGAGGAAGAGAGCAGCTCTTTTTTAGAGAAGCCCAGTAATAATTAACTGCTGTATTGGGCACTTTTTTCCAAAAACTAAAAATGTTTTAAATGAAAATGTACTCACATTAAATATATAAAATAACCACTTATGTGGTTTAAGAAAGTATATCTATGTCTTACAGGACTTCTGTTCCTGCCCAGGGACATAGATATTCGTCTATTGTGGCGAATGGCCGCTCGCTTCCGCTCGTGTTCTTGTCACCGCCCATCAGTGGCGTACCTAGGACATTTGGCACCCGGTGCTGAGTATTAAAAGACACCCCCCCCCCCACCTGGAACGCAGGAAGCAGGTGAGTAAGTCCTCTCCGCCCGCTCCTGCCCGCATATATAAAGCTGCTACTAATTAGGAAGGGGGAAGCGCAAGAAGGAGGGGACCTAGGTGAGGGAGGTGGGGGGCCCATCCCCCCTCCCCGATGCTTTCCCCACCACCCCTCCATTCTGTGTTGCTTCCCCCTCCTGCACAGGCCTCTGTGGGAGGCCTTGATGACACCCCCTGGGGCGCCTGACACCCGGAGCGGGACGCCCCCTGCCGCCCTATTATAGGAACGCCACTGCCGCCCATTAGTGGGGAAATCAGTGAATGGCAATGCAGTTCCTATTTATTGATCTAAGTCCCTGTATTAATGATCACAGGCATCAATGAGATGCCTGTGGTCATTGTAACAACCAAAGTAACATATACACACGTTACTTCATATTCACATATTAACAGTATGCGCAGGAAGATAATGCATGGGGACATCTTGTGGCCAAATAGTAAAATTACACCTACATGCATTTTTTTTTATAAAAATGCACATATATACCATTAAAATTAACCCCTTACCTCCCCCACTCTCCCATAGTTACCCATATAAAATACACATTATTATGTATGTCATGGGAGTATATTATTGTTATTTTTGCAATTATGGGTTTGTAACTAATGATGGATGCAAAACAGAAAAAAATACACCTTTATTTCCAAATAAAAAACTGTTGCCATACATTGTACTAGGGAAATATTTTAAATGTTGCAATAACTGGGACAAATGAGCAAATAAAATGTCTGGATTTTATCCACAGTAGAACATTTTATTTTAAAACTATAATGGCCGAAAATTGAGGAATAATGAATTTTTAAATTTTTTTCTTATTATGCCCATTAAAATGCATTTAGAATAAAATAATTCTTAGCAAAATGTACCACACAAAAGAAAGCCTCATTGGTGGCAAAAAAAAAACAAGCTATAGATTGTTTTGTTTTAATAAGTAGCCATAAAGTTATTGACGAATGAATGGGAGGAGTGCTGACAGGTGAAAATTGCTCTGGTACAGAAGGGGAAAAATCCCTTAGTAGGGAAGTGGTTAAACGGGTCCCTGAATTTATTGTAATGATAGTATTCATACCACTATTACTTTACAGCTAAAAAAAGGTATTTAGTACTGGAGATATTTTGAATATATAGGGATGAAGACAAAAGTGACAGAAAGTGTTAAGCTACATACACAAGCTTGTTTGAACTCTGCCATGGTGGTCGATAAGGACCGTGTCGGCCAAGTGTCATGCTTCAAACCAGTGTGTGTACAGCAGCCACCCGACATCTGCTTAAGATCTAGTTCTCCCTCTGCCCTCCTTCATCACAACAGATGCATCGCCAGCCTCGAGGCTAGTGACATGTCTGTACAGCGTTGGCACACCACTGTCACTTAAGGGATAGTGTACTGGTCCCTGGCAGGTGACAGATATCCCCCGATGTAAATGAAGCTTTAAGAAAGTCCTTGTAAGGTTTTTATTACTGTAGCCCTATTGGTAAGATTTTGCTAATTTACCTGGCCCAGTGATGGTCATAGATAACAAGAGAGGAGAAATTTTTTTTTTAATATGAACAGTGATAACAATAAAACCAGGGATGAGCAGAAACTACGCCAGTGCGAATTGATGCATCGTAGTTCGCATCTACGCATCGTAGTTCGTAGGTGTAGTTTCAAAACTACGTTTATGAATTTACGCGTAGTGAAGTACCGCTACGTGTAGCTTACGCCCACTATGCGTAGTTAACATGTGTATTGCGTAGTGAACTATGAATGCGTTACTCGCATCTAATTTTCCGCATGTGATTGCATGCTTACAAATTTATGCATTGGAAAGGAGAATATACCCATAGAAGAGTTACCGGTATCAGCATTTAATGAAGAATGAATGTGTAAAATTTTCTGCATACGGGCATAAGCATCCGCATACACTACGCTTCACACTACGCGTAATTGCGTATTTTAATGCGTAGTCTACGAAATGCATACGAAGCGAATATTTGATTTCGAAGTAGTAGTTTGGCGAAGCGTAATTGCGTAAAACTACGCGTAGTTCCGGCGTAGCGAAGTTGACTGACTATGACCATCCTAAAGCCCAGATGTAGAATTAAACTCAAAAACTAAAATGAAAAAAAGTATTGGTTTGGTCAAATGTAAAGGCTAATAAATGCCCCAGTTCAGTCCACACAATACAATGGATGTATTGAAAACTTAATAATTGTATTTAGTTGTCTGACCTTAAAGGACAACTGTAGTGAGAAGGCTGCCATTTTATTTCCTTTTAAACTATACCAGTTGCCTGGCAGCCCAGCTGATCTATTCGGCTGCAGTAGAGTCAGAATCACACCAGAAACAAGCATGCAGCTAATCTTGTCAGATCTGACAATAATGTCAGAAACACCTGATCAGCATATGCTTGTTCAGGGTCGATTGGCTTGATTATTGAGAAGATGTAGATAAAAGCTGAGAAATGTTTTTTTTTTCCCACAATATTGCCTCTTGTACATCGTCTTATTATCTTTTGGGAGACACCTATGTCATTTACCATAAAAAAAATTAAATTATATATATATATATAATTATATATATATATATATATATATATATATATATATATATATATATATATATATATAACTTCTTAAATGAACATTGCAATGCCTAGCCTACATCTTTGATATTCTCCTTATTGTAATTGTTAACAATGCAGCTGCCTTGTTTGCTGCTTATCCTAAAGAATATACGTTTTATATACTGTATACATGTTTATATACATGCCTACCTCTATTTAGCCTCCTAACCCTGTTTACCCCAAACATACCACTTACTTCAATGTTTTTATTTTATTCTCTGGGACCCATATGCAATTAACTTTTTCACCTGAGTTTTCTCCTAGGAGATAATTTTTCATCTTTGATTTAATATAACTTTCCAGCACTTTTCAACTAAAAAAGTACTAAAAAGTAAATGAAAAAGTGCTATCAAAATTATTTTGAGCATTTTCTTGCTTTCTAATGGCTTAAAATGTATTTTATTAACAAATGTAAAAATATCACCCAGGAGAAAACTCAGGTGAAAAAGTGAATTGCATATGGGCCTGGGTCTTATCTTTCTTTCTACTGCCACAAACGGATTATTTATCTTCACCCTCTTTATACTATGTTGCTACTAGTACCTGAACTTAGCATCACCAATGTTCCCACATATATCCATCACAGTATACCAGTATTATATACCTAAATGTAACATTAGCACAGACGTGTGTTTTTTTATGGAAATGTTTACCACTGTATATTACAGTAATGTTTCATACAAGTCATACAATCCTGATGTTGTACAGCTGTATATGGTTTTTCAACAATATTTTCATTAATATTACTATTATTTATGGTGTATGGTTGTGATGCACATTTTTATCTCTGGTTTTCAGTTTTATACTCCCTTTCAATATGTCATCTTCACAATCTGAAAACCAAATTTTATTGCATAATCGTATTAATGAACTACAACACCCAGTATTCATTGCAGCAGCCAGGAAAGTGTAAAATCAATGCGAGATGGGAACTTTGAGCTGTGGCGCAGGGAGAGACAAGAAGCAGGCCTAGATAAGTGGCCTCACAGCAGCTCCCCATAGGTAAGTGAATTCTCACTGCCCCCCCCCCCCCCCAAATACCCATATCATTTACAAATCTTCTTTAGAGGGAGGTTCAGTTGATGGTTTCTTTAACTTAGGAGCAATGTTGCTCGCAAATTTTCGCCAAAGGCATTTTTGCATCAAAAACGCCATTTTAGTTTTTGAGATTTTTTTTCATGAAATTACGCTTACATTTTCGCCTTTTTGACTTTTGAGATTTTCATGTAATTTTGCAAAAATGTTTACATTTTCGCCTAATGGCTGCCAACTTTTGCAGTTAATAGCAAAGCCCCCTTAACAGCTAGAATAACCAAATGTACAGGGTATGTTAAGGTGAACAGTGGATTTAAGAGGAAAAAAGATTTTTCAAAAATACCTTATAGTTTTGGAGAAAATCGATTGTAAAATTATGAAAGGAGAAAAAGTATATATTTAAATGCGGTAAATGACAGATTATGTATCAATGTAACAGTAGTGTAAATTCCCATCTATCAAAAGAAAGATCAGTGAATTTCATGATGGGGTTTCCAGGGGGTCCGTACTAGTGATGTCAAGAACTTGAAATTTTCGGTTCACGACGCAAATTTGTTGCAAACGTTTGCGAACCTCCATAGACTTTAATGGGCAAGTGAATTCTAAAACTAGAGGGACTTTCTGGCCACGAAAGTGATGGAAAAGTTGTTTAAAGGTGGCTAACACCTGGACCGTTGCATGTCGGAGGGAGATCCATGGCAAAAGACCCTCAAAAAATTACATAGTTGATCCAAAGTCGTTTTTTAATATCTAAAGGGCAAAAATCACATTATTGTAATGATTGGTGTCAGCACACAGAGTGTATCTGATTATTGGTGATCTGCAGTATCACCAATACAGATGCTATACCCGATTATGTGTGATCTGCAGAATCACCAATTATACCAGTATAGCTTGACACAGGACACCTAATGTGGTAAAGTGTTTGGTGCAACAGTAAGAAAGGTTATCTCCCGAGGAGCGGGAGATACAGACTCTACTGCAGCCAGTAGACCCCTGAGGTGCAGATGGCCACTGGCTGTACTCAAGCTGACTCCCTCAAGCAGAGGAGAGACAGACAGTACTGCAGCCAAGGATTCCCTGATAGATTGGGAATCAGACTGTACTGCAGCCAGTGGACTCCTATAGGGTAGAGCCCCCTGACTGAACTGCAAGGAGGACATCCTGAGGAGCAGGCAGCCCTTGCAGCTAATTGACACCTGGAGGGTTAGTGTCACTAGTAGTACAGTAAGACTGACCACTCAAGGGATGAGTGACAACCAGAAGGGTCAGACAGGCCAGGTCGGCAACATACGAGTAGGTAAGGTACAGAGACAGAAGGCTGATTTAGTAACCGGGGACAGGCAAGGTTGGCAACTGGTAGACAGATGGGCGGAGGTACCGAATCAGAAAGCAAGAGAGAGGTCAACAGAGCCAGAGGTCATAACGAATATCAAATACACACAATCCTAGTATAAGGTGTGAGGTCCTTGGTCTCGACACCCGGGAACTAGTCTAAAGAATAACACAGGATCCTATACTAGGGTGTGAGGTCCTTGGTCTCAACACCCGGGAACTGGTCTAAAGTATAACACAGCAACGACACAGCAATCCTATACTTGAGTGTGAGGTCCTTGGTCTCAACACCCTGGAACTGGTCTAAAGTATAACACAGTAATGTCACAGCAATCCTATACTTGAGTGTGAGGTCCTTGGTCTCAACACCCTGGAACTGGTCTAAAGTATAACACAGTAAACTATAAGAGCAGAATCTGGCTAAGTGTGAATTCCCAGCTCCAACTGGTTCTAACACACTGTAGGATCTGACTGAGGTCTGAGTGCTCACACGTAAGTATTCGCAACGGCAGACAACCTGCAACTGCCAAACAAGTACTATATATACTTACGGCGCTCCGCAGCGACGTCCCAGCCACTCAGCCAATCAGAAGTACAGCTGGGATCAGCTGATCGGCTTGATCAGCTGATACCCCTCCTGCTAGCATAAAGGTCTTGTCTTCTGGCGCGCGCGCGCGCGCGTAGCTCTCCATCTGTGTGCACTAGAAGGCCCAGGCAAACTAGACACAAGTTGCTGCGCGGAAACAGCCGCCCTGCCTGCTTGACCGCGCGGCGGCATCTCCGCTATTCATTACAATTATATTCCCAAATTTGTGGAATAAAGTGCTTCAAAACATCCAGCGCTGCCAGGGATCTTTATACAGCCATATTGTGGCTGTATAGCGATCCCTGGCCAAAGCTTTCACTTCCACTGAGTTTCCAGGGGGTCCATACGCAGTTATCAATTAAGCTCTTTGCAGTTGCTTGCGGTGCGGTAAATATGGTGTTTGGTCTGTCAGTGTGAACCGGGCCTAAACCTTACGATGTGTAAACAGGCTGGATATTTTAAAGCACTTTATTCCACACATTTAGGAATGTAATGTGATTTCTGCCAAGTAGAGATTAAAGCATGACTCTGGGTCAACTACGTCATTTTTGGTGGAACTTTTGCCATGGATCCCCCTTCGGCATGCCACGGTCCAGGTGTGAGGCCCCTTGAAACAATTTTTCCACCACTTTTGTGGCCAGAAACAGTCCCTCCAGGTTTTAGAATTCACTTGCCTATTAAAGTCTATGCTGGTTTGCACAGCTTGCCAGTTCACAAACGTTTGCGGCAAATTTGCGTTCGTGAACCAAAAATTTCAAGTTCGCAAAATCACTAGTGTGGACCCCCTGGAAACCCCGGCATGAAATGCTCTGCTCTTTCTTTTGATATAAGTAAATTTACACTACCGTTCCGTTGCTACATTATCTGTCATTAAATGTATATTTTTTCTGATCGTAAATTTAAAATCGATTTTCTCCAAAACTGTAAGGTATTTTTGAAAACTTTTTTCCCTCTTGTACCCACTGTTCTCCCTAACATCATTCTAGGTGGTAAGGGGTAAGTGCTATTAACCGCGAAAGTCGGCAGCTATTAGGCAAAAAAAAAAGGCTAAAATATTTGGGTGAATTTTTGCTTGTCGAAGCGAAAATTGTACTTATTTTTGCAAAAATAAGGCAAAAAGAATATTAGCATTTTTGCTCATCACTGCTTAGGAGCACCCAGGTGCTCAGTTTATTGTAACCTCACCACACACGCTAAGCACAGAAACAACTTTCATCCACAGATTGCCCCATATGTTGGTTGTATACTTGGAGGCGGGTGGTGGATGGCTTGTTCTAGGAGATGAGAGCCCTGGAGCGAGTTGTCTGCGCCTGCCTTCCCCCCCTTGGAGTGTTGTGTGAAAGCCAGCTCTGTGCTCCAAAGCTTGGAGTGGCCCATGCTACACTCCTTTCTCATGTGTTCGCTCCCCAAGTCTTGCTCATGTAGCAGAATGCAATGGGTGTTAAGGTAAATGCCTGTTTTTAAATTTTGGGAGGCAGGTGCGGGGGCGGCTCTTCCTGGCGCTGGCCACGCTTGAGGGGGTCGCCTGCCCCTCCTAGCCTCCCCCTCCGGGATGCCGCTGTGGTTTCCAGGCAGTGAGAGCGCTTGAGGCTCCGCGGCACCCCGGTAGTATGGGGCATTGAGAAGCCTCCCCGTGGCGCTCCTGGATAGTGCTTATGTAGCATGAACAAATTCCCGCAGGGCAACCGCTTTGCGATATTGGTTTTAACCCTGCAAACTTTGGCATGCGAAAGCAAATGCATATTTGCATGAGCTATGTCTCGTGAGTAGCCAATTAGGCCAAATTTGCAAAGCCAGATTTGTCAGGTGTTACTTGGTTTGATGCACACATAAATTCTCTATAAAGTGTAGTGTTTCATTTCTATCCCCCTTTGGAGGCGGGTGGTGGATGGCTTGTTCTAGGAGATGAGAGCCCTGGAGCGAGTTGTCTGCGCCTGCCTTCCCCCCCTTGGAGTGTTGTGTGAAAGCCAGCTCTGTGCTCCAAAGCTTGGAGTGGCCCATGCTACACTCCTTTCTCATGTGTTCGCTCCCCAAGTCTTGCTCATGTAGCAGAATGCAATGGGTGTTAAGGTAAATGCCTGTTTTTAAATTTTGGGAGGCAGGTGCGGGGGCGGCTCTTCCTGGCGCTGGCCACGCTTGAGGGGGTCGCCTGCCCCTCCTAGCCTCCCCCTCCGGGATGCCGCTGTGGTTTCCAGGCAGTGAGAGCGCTTGAGGCCCCGCGGCACCCCGGTAGTATGGGGCATTGAGAAGCCTCCCCGTGGCGCTCCTGGATAGTGCTTATGTAGCATGAACAAATTCCTGCAGGGCAACCGCTTTGCGATATTGGTTTTAACCCTGCAAACTTTGGCATGCGAAAGCAAATGCATATTTGCATGAGCTATGTCTCGTGAGTAGCCAATTAGGCCAAATTTGCAAAGCCAGATTTGTCAGGTGTTACTTGGTTTGATGCACACATAAATTCTCTATAAAGTGTAGTGTTTCATTTCTATCCCCCTTTGGAGGCGGGTGGTGGATGGCTTGTTCTAGGAGGTGAGAGCCCTGGAGCGAGCTTTCTGCGCCTGCCTCCTCCCCCCCCCCCCCCCCCCCCTTGGTGTGTTGTTTAAAAACCAGCTCTGAGCTCCAAAGCTTGGAGTGGCCCATGCTTCACTCCTTTTACGTGTGTTCGCTCCCAAGTTGTGCTCATGTAGCAGAAGGCAATGGACGTTAAGGTAAGTGCCTGTTTTTAAATTTTGGGAGGCAGGTGCGGGCTGCTCTTCCCGGCACTGGCCACGCTTGGGGGGTCGCCTGCCCCTCCCAGCCTCCCTCCGGGATGCCGCTGTGGTTTCCAGGCAGTGAGAGCACTTGGGGCCCCGCGGCACCCGGTTGTATGGAGGCATTGGGAAGCCTCCCCGTGGCGCTCCTGGATAGTGCTTATGTAGCATGAATTAATTTCCGCAGGGCAACCGCTTTGCGATATTGGTTTTAACCCTGCAAACTTTGGCATGCGAAAGCAAATGCTTATTTGCATGAGCTATGTCTCGTGAGTAGCCAATTAGGCCAAATTTGCAAAGCCAGATTTGTCAGGTGTTACTTGGTTTGATGGACACATACATTCTCTATGAAGTGTAATATTACAATTTTGCTGCTCAGAATGCAAATATCAGTTGGTGTGAAGAGTATGCCCAGCTGCCACCATGGGTGTATTAATGTATAATATCAACTCTTCAGTAAGGTTTTCTTTGCTCATTCTTTTTCGTATATATTTTTGCATGAAACCATAAAACATTTGTCTAAGCCATTATGTAGGGACATCAGGGATATTGTAATATCGTATAGCTATACTCGTATATCAAATCTGAAGCAATGAGCACATACTTGAGTTTTTCACAATTAATGTTGCCATGGCTACATCAAAGATAACAAATAGGCCCTGATCATAAATCTTCTCTGATCATTAATCTTTGCGTTGCTAATGTTTCAGCTGTAAGGTACTGAAATTGTTGCAAGAAATGGAAAAGTTTTTCTACGTATTACTCTTCAAAGCATCTGAAAGCACAAGCAAATGTTATTTATCAAAGCACTGGGTAAACTGAGGGATGTAGAACATTAAGGGCTATTGTTTTAAATTGATTTTTTGTTTTAAGATATGTTAAACCTAGCTATTATAAAATAAAAATATGCATCCTAGCATCTGACAAACTGACTGCCTATTTATCTGAGCACTCAATATAAGTAAGGAAAGGGAAGGTTGGTTAATGTAAGGGAAAGAAGGGATTGTTGCACACCTGTAGTGGACCTACGTCCAGGTTCTGGGTCAGTCTCTATTACATTTGGTGAGGGATCAACCTCAAGTTTTGCTCTTGTATGTGTTACCATCCGTGAAAAAGGTGGATATGCTCATTTTGTAGATGTGTAGTAGTTTGGCTTAAAGGAAACCTAAAACCTTGTCCTTAAAGGAAACCTAAAACGTAAGAAATCTGTCCAGTTTAACTTACCTATGGCTTCTTCCAGCTCCCTGTAGTCATTCTGGCCCCTTGATGACATTCAATGCTGATCCATACAGCAGTTGTCCCCTCCGACAGCTGCATGCATGGCCCCTCCTCGATCCCAGTGACTGGGAGTTCAATGTCACACTGCGCATCACCTGGGCGCCGCCATAGACGTAATGTTATTTACAGTGCAATTCAGATGCCGGCAACAGCCTGACCCCAAATTACTTCTCCCTCCGAGTTACTATGAGGCGGAAAGGGAATACTATCTAATGCTGTCCGGAATTAATTCAGCGGCAGCAGGGTGAGCTATCACATTTTGCCTAACTGACCAGGTGGTGAATACATACATACTCCCACTCCGAGGAGGTCACACTTGTTCTATAGAGGTTTAACCTCTTGAGGCCATTTTTTATAAGTCAGTACTCTGCAGCTTTAATAGTTTGCTGCACGGCCATATATCTTGGCAGCACACAAATGAATCTTGCTTCCTTTTCTTGCCACCAACAGAGCTTTCTGTTGGTGGCATCTGATTGCTGCTGCAATGTATTTTTTTATTATTATTATTAATTTATATAATATATATATAAAAGTATTTTTTTAAATAAAATTTGTTTTTGTTTTTTTTATTTCCCCCCATAGGCATCATCCCCTTAACAGCACTGCGCTAGCACGCAGCATTGTACACATTATTTTTGCCTTTTATTTTTATATTTACAGCCTGCTAGCTCTGATCGCAGCTGGCAGGCTGACCGTGGCTGTCTCCCCGTTCCTCCTGAAGTGAAAGGGAGCTCGTGCGAGTGCTTGTTGTTCCCTGCTAATCTCACGCATCGCGAGATGATGCATCAGGAGGAATGAGGAAGCCACTCTGTGGCCACCATCCTGCATTAGGCGGTCACAGTGGTTAAAACAAAAAAGCAATTTACATGCTACCCCACCAGGCTACGAAATGGAAAAGGTGCACATGTCAGCAGGACTCAGGTGAGATGGTGACCAACAGACTTAAAAAAAAGAAGAAATTGTATGCAGCACTGTGGAGTGGCCATTTTAAGTGGCTGGAGAGAGCAACATGGGAAATACACAAATCCTTCAATTTACAGCTTTGTGTCATAATTTAATCTTACTTCTCCTGTTATAATTTCAGGGACTACCAAAAGAGCTACTGGGTCATGTGCAATGCACTTTTTCACTTGAGTTTTCTACTAGGTGATATTTTTACAACTTGTAAATAAAATGCCTTTTCAGCCACCAGCAAGTAAAGAAATACTCAATCATTTTGACAGTACTTTTTCACCTACGTGTTGGTACTTTTTCCATTACAAAGTGCTAAAAAGTTATTTTAAATTGAAGATTGAAGATTTGACAAATTATCTCCAAGGAGAAAACTCATGAGAGAAAGTAAATTGCACAAGGCCCACTGTATATTGAAAGCACATAGTTTTTTTTTTATTTGTGAAACTTTTTTTTAAATGTCTTTATTTGTACAGAAAATAACTACCTCCCCAAAACATTTTTGGAACCAATGTCCGTCAAATTAAAAAGCTTTCCTCTTGTAGCATGAACCTCAGCTGGTGTGAGATGACCAAGTTGTGTTAGTCATTCATCAGTCTGCTTCCAAAAACATGTACGCTGCCCATGAGAATATTCCAGAACACACAGTTCATCATGTATGGTTCCAAAAGGCTTCAAATCGTAACAGGGGCGTAACCAGGGATGGTCGTAGTCAGCCAACTTCGCTACGCTGGAACTACACATAGTTTTACGCAATTACGCTTCGCCAAACTACGGCTTCGAAATCAAATATTCGTTTCGTATGCATTTTGTAGACTACGCGTTAAAATACGCAATTACACGTAGTGAAGCGTAGTGTTTTGCGGATGCTTATGCCCGTATGCAGAAAATTGTATGCATTAATTCCTCTCCAAATGCTTATACCGGGAACTCTTCTATGCGTACATTCCCCTTTCCAATGCGTAAATTTGCAAGCATACAACCGCATGCGGAAAATTAGACGCGAGTAACGCATTTGTAGTTCACTACGCAATACACTTGTTAACTACGCATAGTGGGCGTAAGCTACGCGTAGCGATACTTCGCTACGCATAAATTCGCAAGCGTAGTTGTGAAACTTCACCTATGAACTACGATGCGTAGATGCGAACTACGATGCGTAAATTCACCCTGGTGTAGTTTCTGCTCATTCCTGGGCGTAACTAGAAATCACTGGACCCCCTGCAAAACTTTGGGTGCCCCATCCCTCTCCCTGCTTTCTGCACAGGTAAACCGAGAACCAATGTTATTCAATGTTATTTAATTGGCTAAAGCACACTTGAATGTGTTTTCCCCTTGTAGATGAAAGCAGAAAGCAGTGAAGCTCTGCATGCATTTTTTCTATTAATTTCATTAGTTTCTGTGATAAAACCTACATGTTTTCACACATACAGACAGACACACATGATGGTGTGCAGAAAATGCATACAGACAACTGACAGACGAATGTGCTCCCAACCTTAGCTTATTACACTCACTCTGTCCATCTCTGATGGAGCACAACTGGCTCTGCAGACTCTTCCAGCATCACTACAGTGCACATCACTTGGGGAGGGGCAGAGAGATTGGGGACTGGGCGTTGTACACATGACCCTTCTGCACACTGAATAGAGACTGTCTACAAATCTTTGTATGATTTCTTATCAGTGGCTGAGCAGATAGAGTCATTAGAACAATTGTGCAGAGAGCAGAAAGTTTCTTCTCTCTGTGCTCTTAGTTGTTAGCCTCTCAGGACAAGGAAAATAAACGTTTCCCCCCATGGGGCCCCTTATGGCTTCTGGGCCCCCTGTGGCTGCATCCCTTGCAGGGTCTATTGCTACGCCCTTGAACGGTAACAATTTCTTCTACTGGATAGGGAAATCTTCATTTTAAACCCAGGTGACCAACAGTTTCTCAACAGCAGTAATCCAAGTAATGAAACATAGGTTTGTTGTGTACCTTGGCTTCAAAACAGTGATGGAAGCCAGCATATTGGTTGACACTGTCCCTTGTTATTTCTTGTTATTTAATGGTACACTGTTATGCTGGGAATATACCATACAATTTTCTGTAAGATTCTCTGTGATTTACCTGACAGATAGATAAATTCCAACATGTTAGAAATTATCCATCTTACCATCTATCTGCCTAGCAATTAGGCATTGTTCTACTTAGCAGGAGATAACCAGAAGACAATGCACCAGAGATAATGACCAGTCTCTACAGAAAATAATCTAATTATGCATTCTAACAGAAAATCTAACAGAAAAATCTAAAGGAGGCCATACAATGGTCGATTTGCCATCAGATCGATCCCTCTCTGATCGAATCTGATTAGAGAGGGATCGTATGGCTGCCTTTACTTCAAACAAATTGTGAATCAATTTCAGCATGAAACCGATCACAATCTGTGGAGCTGCCGCTGCCGCCGCCCCCCGCATACATTACCTGCTCCACCGCCGCGTGTCCCCACTGTCACTGCTGTCACTTCTCTGTGCTCGGCTCTTCCAACTTCACTGAACTTCCTGTCCGGGGAAGTTTAAACAGTAGAGGGCGCTCTACTGTTTAAACTTCCTGCCGGGACAGGAAATTCAGTGAAGCTGGAAGAGTCGAGCATGGAGAAGTGACAGCGGTGACAGTCGACGCACTCCCGAACCGCCGGAGATCAAGCAAAATCTTCCGCACGGACGGAACAACGGGAATCGACGGGAACGATTGATTTTGGATGGAAATCGATCGTTCTGTCAGCATGTGCGCGACGATTTCACAGCAGATTCGATCACAGTGATAGAATCTGCTGTATATCGACGAGAAAATCGTTAGGTGTATGGGCCCCTTAACAGAAGAATCTAACAGAAAATTGTATGGTGTATTCCCAGCATTAGTTTTCCAGTGGTTATTGTAATATAGTAATTTCTCGGATTATAGATAAGCAAGCTAAGTAATGTGCATTTTTTTTGAGTGTGGCAGATATAAAGGTGGACACACACCATACAATTTAAGAATTGCAATCAATTTTTCTGACTCATTGTAATATTTCAAAAAATATGACCTATGTACCACACACATATGTAAAATGTTTCCTCAATTATGATAAAAATGATTGGAAACTCTGAGAAAATTGCTAGGGAGTGTATATTAATAAGTTGACAATCTAACACACACAATACAATCTTTAGAAAAACTGAAGAAAAATTTCCAACATTCCAGATTGAATAAATAGGAAAAAATGGGAAATCCGGTCGGATTTTTCAGTCGAATAAGAGAAAAGCTTTTGATTTTTTTTGGGAGATCCGATCATATTTATCGAATTGCCATAAAATCAAATCATTTTATTGTATCGTGTGAGAGCTCCTTAAGACAGTAGCAGAAGCCCAAATAAGCTTGCTGGGATCTTAATGAAAAAATGGAGATCTAGCTTTTTGGATTAACCCCTGACTTACTGGCAGTGTTTTCTAAGCCAAATAGAACTATTTACTTTCTATATTCCATGCTCTAGTTTGTTAACATGTTCTATACAGGAAAACAGAAAGGGATTTCAGACAATTTCTTAGCAGGACTAGTACCATATGTACCTAGTACTATATGTAAATATGTTTATCTCCGCATGTCACAAGTCACTTCAGGAACATTTTTTTTATAGTGGCGATGTAGAAACCTACTGCAATCCATGATTGTTCATGTGTTGAATCACTCAATACACCAAAAAAAGTTTTGCTGAAATTAATGAAGCAGTTTAACCAGCCGTGTTGAGTAAACAGGGCCAGACATATTACAATTGTCTTTGTCTGGCTGAAATGGTTTACATCATTCTGCACTGCCAAGCTATGTCTGTGCAATAACTGCATCACATACATAGTTGATTATTATTTGACAAAAGTTTGTTTTTTACATACCCAATACAACTAATTAGGAACATTCTATTATACAATTTTTTTTTTTCTGGCTGAACTTGATGGACGTACTGTATGTCTTTTTTTCAACCCCAATAACTATGAAGGCATTATACTAAAATGTACATGATGTCTGGCTGTAGTGCTTTTGCCTTCAAAGAACTGTATAATTCACAAATCTATAATGCTTTGTGTATAGACATAGTCATGTGCAAAACTGGTAACATTCTGTTTTGATGAATTTGACTGTCTGACTTCAGAAGCAAAATCCAATTTGTTAAAACGCATCCACATTTTGCAATATGGCCACCAGAGGGTTAAGAAAATTATATAGTGAAACTGAAATCTTCTGTGAGATGAACAAGCTAGATAAAGACACAATGCAGCCATTTGAAGCCAACAACAATTATGTGGAATTATTACTAGACATTTTATTTTGTGCCTCTGGAGTGAGCATTGAAAGTAAAAGGCAGACACTGATTATTCTCCTGGGAGCGGTAAGTCTACGTTGCAGCGAGGTCATCTCTTTTTTCATTAGCTGAAGAGTTTGTTGAAAAGTTAAATGTGCTGACAGCTTCTTTGCCTTTGATGTTGGGTTTCACCCTGCTGCAATTACCACAACTTTTCCCTGGTGGCGGGGACACGCTGCTAGGAAACAAACTCTATTCTATTCTGCCTTCGCTGCCTGGTTGCATCATCATATTGTATAAGAAGACAAATTACAAAAGAAACAAACACAAAAAAACCTACATACTGTATGTTTATTATACAAAAACACAGAAAAAAGCAACACAGTGTAATGAGATTTTTTCTTTTTTTAAGGTTTGTCACTGTTTCAGTCATTATTTACCGAACCGACAGATCAGGGACATTACTAGAGGAAAGCAGTCCCTGCGACTGCAGAGGGTCCCAGAGCTGTAAGAGGACCCCATCTACTACTTTACTCACTTTTATAAATGGGTCCATCCTTCAGATCAGGTGTTTTTGTGGCTACACTTGTTATGGGTGGGAAAATCATGTTGGCCACACTTGCTTTATGACACTTGTATGATGAGATCCCAGGCTGAAAGGATTACAAGGGGAGGCAAGTCAAAGGGTGTAAACATTGGGGGCCCCATCAACATTTTGCTGGGGAGCCACATGCTTTATAGTTATCCCTTGTAACAGATCAAGATATCAACTGGGCATAAGAACCTTGGCAGGGAAGGGTGGTAACAACCGTAACAACAGTGCTTCTATTGCCCTGTTGGCTTCAGGGTACTTGCAATACTCAAGACTACTTGCATAGTTTAGGGTGTGAAATCAGTTTCTGTGTATGTACTCTGTAAAAGTAAGCCTTGATTTCCCCAATCTGTCTTTTGCTAGTCCTTGCTCTCAGATATTGAACAATCCAATGCCAGAGCTTCTACTGGCCACCTAGACTCTACATAGCTCTTTTCGGAATGATGCTATGCCCACGAATCATACTTTTGTTATTGTCTGCCTCAAGTTTGTCATTTTCTTCCTGTCCCTCTTAATGTAAATGAACAGTGCTGGTAAGATAATAAGGAGGGACTATCAACCATAAAATCAAACTCCAATTACCCACTGCTCTGTGTTTATTAAGTAGTCTACATCATGACTCTGTATTGCAAGCATTCCATTGTAATCACAAATGTGTCTGCTTTAATGAACCTTATCTCAGTCCATCCTGGCTCTATTATCATACATTGCTGGGGAGATAAGTTTAAAAATTATCCCCCCTTTTTTTCCCTCCTACATTCCTGTTCCTCACTGATTGGCTGAGGGCCGTTCAGGGAGATAGTGTGGCATGAGGCTGAGAAGAAATATAGAAGCGTAATCACCTTGCCCCTCTGCAGAAGCTGCTGAAATAAAATGTATGCTCTGCTCACTGGTGTTTACAAAGCAAACTAGATGTGACCGTGCAGTTCCTAGTACAGAGCTCAATGGTGGAGAGGGCAGGAAATGCATACACCATTTCAGGCAGATGAGAAAAAAAGAGTAAGGGAGGAAGTGACATCAAGATTGGCTTCAGTCAGAGGCAATAAGATGGAAAATGTCTGGAATAGTTTTCTCTTTATTTACTATAATAAAATTCACTGAAATCAAAACATGGACAGTACAGTACATTTGGTTTGTAAGTAGAACAAGTATTTATGTACTTGATATGTGTTTTTTTTCTGGGATAGTTTGGCTGACTCTCATGCTTTCAGATCACTTGAATGTTCAACAGTTGTAGTAAAACTTAAAGGAATCCTAAAGTCAGGAAAACAGTTAGATTCTAACTTAGTTATGGAAAGACTCTGGATGGTCCATAGGCTTCCTGTGTCCTCTTACACCCCACCATTCCAGCACTGATTCCCTCTCTACCTATTCGACAAAAGCTTGTTGAATAGGTTTCTTCTAGCTGCGGACAAGCGCTTCTAGATGGAGCATGCATGAGTAAGAGCCGCACATGCCCAGTAGAATAAAGCGATTGTGCTTGGATAAAAAAGCAGTGCAAGTGCATTCTACTGAGTGTGTGCAGACCTTACTGGCACATGCCCAGGCTGGAAGTGCTGGACAGTTGGCTCTGTGAGAATCAGATAACCCTCTACATCCTTAAGAGGCTTTCAACTGAGGTAAGTTTCTATCCCCCCTTCTCCCCAATATAGGTGTGCTTTAAGATGGCCATATTCTAATAGATTAGTTGTAGATCCAGATATCAACCTTTTACCTTTTCTGCCATTCAGTACCACTGGGTACTGTATTAAACTAAATTTCTGTAGAAATCTTGTTCAACGTCAATCTGACAACTGCAGCTGCAAGTTAAAGGGGAACTACTCCAGTGAAAATAACGTAATGAACAAAAGTGCTTTATTTTTACAAGAATTATGTATAAGTAATTTAGTCAGTGTTTGCCCATTGTAAAATCTTTCCTCTCCCTGATTTACATTCTGACATTTATCACACGGTGACATTTTTACTGCTGGTAGGTGATGTCAGTGGAAGTAGCTGTTGCTTTTTTGTCAGCATGCACACAGCTTATTCTGGTGTATGTGCATGGTGAGCATGGATACATTACGTTAGCTCCCTTGTGTCATTCTTATGATGCGCTATCTGTCCCAGGAAAGGATATCAGGATGTGTGTTCCTAATCCCTAGATAGGTTTAATGCATTGAATGTTTGCATGTTTAACTTGTTTAATGTCCTAAGTAGAAGCAATGTGCCTGGATATATGTGTTTTTTTCTTGTTAACTCTTTCAGGAAAGAAAAATAAAAAAATGGAAAACAGCCAGTAATTTGTATGCTTGGCACTGTACATACACACGTCTATCTCATCATGTTCCATGTCACCTCGAGTACACTTTAACTGCGAATGCTAAAATATCTGGAAATTTTATTTTCCATTTGTTTGAAGGGATGAAATGATTCACAGTATGACCAGAGTTTCCCTTAGCTGAAATATGGGTAGAATGGTGATGTAATAGGGATCAAGCATTTTAACTTCTTTGAACATAAATACCTTTTCTGATTGAGCATGTGATGTGTTTCCTGTATTTTGGGAGCTGAAATTTGCATTGCAGGTATGTGTGATGTACCTGGGTCGATGGATACCGATATGCTGAGGACAGCAACTCTTGTGGCTTATCAACTGGAGCCCCTGGACTTGGAACAGGCATCTCCAGTGAACAAGAGGCAGGAGTGTTCGCAGGACCAATGGCGTGACTATGGATGGTGTAACCAAATAGGTACTGGAGAGCTCCCATAGGACAGGTCTGGTACTGCAATGACCCAACAACCAGGTAGTTCTGTAAACAGGCCAGAATTGAGCAACAGAGTAGATCCTTGTACAGGCAAGGGGTCGGCAGGGGGTCGGCAACTGAGCAGGTTCTTGGACAGGCAGAGGTTGGCAACAGAGCAGGTTCTCAGACAAGCATTGGTCAGCAACAGAGCGGGTGGTCGTATGGAGCAAGGGTCAAAACCAGAGTGGGTTGTCAGCATCAGAAGCAGGTAAAGGCAGACAAGTGTCAGGTCACAGGAGATACATCCAGGAACTAGATGCAATACTACAGCACTAGAGCCAGGTTCTCAGCAGGCTTATATAGGCCCGGTGGCACGAGATTGGCGCCGTGTGTCATGACGTATGCATGCGGCGCCCGCAAACACACACCGCCATTCCCCCCTTACTGAGGGACCGACGAACTGCCCTCAGACGCCCCAGGACACCCGTTTGTGCAAGCCGACGTGCCCGCCTAGGTAACTGACCGTGACAGTATGTTGTCAATTTTAGTGCCAATGAAGATATATTTACTATACTGAAAGCCCGATTCTCATGCAAGTTGAGACTACCATTTTACCTTACCGTTTTTAAACCTTTGTATGCCTGGGGCTCCTCATCCCTTCATTTTGGTGTAAAGAAGTACTTTAAGTGTAAAAACAATTGATAACATACACCTGATCAAGAAAATTAAACTTCAACACTGCTGAATTATAGACAGTGCTGATAGGCTTATCACTGACATTAACAGTGATGTTCCAATCCACCATCCTCATGTCAGGGTGCAAACATCACCTAAATCCTCATAAGGACCAGTCTATGCCCTGTTATTATTGTTAAGTGAATACACTATATTTTCATTACAGCAAGTAAATAATTCACGTATTTTACATTGTACAAGTGCATGTTTTGCTGTGCTGTGCTGTACTGATAACGGATTCTTCTATTTTATGCAAAGAGGACCATCTGAAATGTCGCTGTGTAGAGTTCCCAGCCTGTTATCTATTGTATTCTATTAAGGTAGAAAATATGTTTCAATGAAAAATCTTCTCAATTAACCAAGTGTTTTTCCAACAGAAGCTAAACAGAAAACTTAAAAACCTATTTTAGCTTGTGACAATAAGAAATATTATCCGCTCCAAACATTAGATCTCTCTCTTGATCAGCCTTAGTATACAGGCTTACAATGAATGGTCATAGCATATAAAAGAATGTGATTTATGCACGTATTGTAGGTTGATGTCGGATTGCCTACAGCTCTATCTATCCCTTCGGGCCACTGCAGAAGCCTTACACAATGTTTCCTATCAAACATTTCACTTCCTTTCAATCAACATCACTGCTCGTGTGGCTTTTTTCTATAACAGCCCGAGAACGTACTGTACCAAACAGCATTTGTAGATGCCAGTTCTCCCTCACATCAGTTGACAAACTAAACATATCTTGTCAAAGAGACACAACTGTGTTGATCTGCTAGTTTAATGGGAATCTCATGGAGCTCGCTGGGATGGGCAAGGTCAGACCTGAGCTTACGTCAGAATCAGGAAAGCGGCCGTCAACATTTTCTGGGAGGGGATGTATTGTGTAATGAAGGGAGTTTATGAGTGACACTGCATTTCCCTCCCCCTTGCTAATTTCAGATACAAGAAGCTTAGCTATTGCTGTAACTGGTTGCCCTCTCTTGGCCTTCCTTGCCCTTTCTGGTGCTCAGCACCAATTTCCTCTCCTACTTTCATCAGAATTCAATTTCCTCCCCGTAAGTTAACACCATCCAAACTCCACATGATTTCTTTCTTCCAGTGATGGATGAGACTGCCGGAGTCTCTCTGCCTGTCCATCACAGACGGCTATAATGGTGAAACAACGCAAAGCTCAAAGTAAAAAAAAAAACAAGCTAGCCATCCTCCTTTTAAAACGTGTTCTGTTTTATTCCCTGCGTTCATTAGACACTTCCTGACTCCCTCTCTCCCCTCTTCCCACCCAATTCCCTTAAAGCTTCTCTCTTTCTTCCCTTCTTCTCTTTCCTTCTAACACCTCTATTCATCTCGGAGAAAAATCATTTATTTTGTACTTCCCAGATAATTTACTTTTTTCCCTTCTACTGGAATTCTCCATTTCCCTATAAAATGAAAATTCATCTAGAATTACATCTTATGTCATCATTATGTTTATTAAGCGTGGATGATGTATATGAACAGTACTGGCTTGCTGCTGAGTGCTTAATGGTGCATAAGATTAAGCCGAGACTCTCAGCTGCGCTGTGACTCCCCTCCGGTTCCCATGTTGTAAAGGCATGCTGGGAGTACAAGTTCCAAACGGACAACCAGGTGAATTCTGCTAACATCTCATTTTTCGCCCCCCGAGCCCCCCCCCTCCTTCAGCCTCCATCCTTCTTTATTTTTGTGTTAGTTGGTTACTGGTCTGAGTGACATTTTGGTGAGTGACCATTTGCTGCAGGTGAAACACAGAAAACACCATGTTATGACAAGGATTCATTATCCATGCTGTGTGGTGCTGCATTCATACACTCTCTAGCATTTATGTGGTGTGCGATCTCTCTTCAAGTGGGTTGCAGTGTGTTTATTAAACCAGTTTCAGAAGCTCGGCTCCTTTTAATCAGTCGTGACAATAAACAATTATGGGGTTTTCTTGCTGCATTTCTGTTACCTAAAGCAATTAAATGAATTCCCCTTGGTTTCTGTGTTTGCCCCTAATTCAGGGAGCAGCAACCTATAATAGATCCACCTTATTGGAACCCTGGGTACAAGAAAGCATCATTCACCTGCCCTAGCACTCCTACTGTGATTTTCTCCTAAAAAATACATACATATTAAATTGTAGTGCAATTGTTTTTCATTTCAAAAGTTCAAGGTTAAAAAAAAGCTGGAGAAAAGTATCCATGGTTTGCGAGTTCCTAGATAGGTTAGGATTAGGATCGGGCTGTTAGCGGGGGCATAACTACAAATCACGGGCCTCCCCTGCGAAAACTTTTATGGGGCTTCATTAATGTCCACATCTCTTCCCTTCCCTCCTCTTGGTGACCCTCACAGTCTGGGGGCCCACCTTATAAGGGTCATAAATAAGTGTGGCCTTTGGGATCTTTAAACCCTCGGCATTTGAAGCCACGAAAACACCTGATGCGATCTGGACTTCTGGAGTATCAGGGGGAGGGACGATTAGTAGTTGGGGCCCTTCTACACCTCTAGCCTCCCCCCCCCCCCCCCCGCAGTTGCAAGGGCTTCTCCCCTGTAGTTACGCCCCTGGCTCTTAGTTAAGGTTTTTGGACGTTATCAAGTTAGTTAGTGTTACTTAAGGTAGGTAAGCACAGCGGTATGTTTATGTTGGATTCACATACTTTTGTGTGTTATCTCTTCCTTTCCTCATTCCCCCTGGTCCTCATAATCACTCTCTGTAAAATTTGACTCTTGGTTAAATTAAAGTCATCAGACAGGAAGAGGCAGGCTTCCTGTGATGTCCCATCCTATCACTCCCCCATTCCCTCCTCTTCCCTGCCTCATGCACCTCCTCTCCTCTTAAAGGACAACTAAAGTGAGAAGAATATGGAGGCTGACATATTTATTTACTTTTAAACAATACCAGTTGCCCGGCAGTCCTGCTAGTCTATTTGGCTGCGGTAATGTCTGAATCACACCAGAAACAAGCATGCAGCTTAACTAGTCAGATTTGACAAAGTCAGAAACACCTGATCTGCGTATGCCTGTTCAGGGTCTATGGCTAAAAGTATTAACGGCAAAGGATCAGCAGGATAGCCAAGCAACTGGTATTGCTTAAAGGAAATAAATAAGGCAGCCTCCATATCCCTCTCACTACAGTTGTCCTTAGAGTAGGGAATGGGAGGGTGATAGGAGGAGACATATATTTCAAGGAGTGCACAGAGGTACAGAGGTATGTGGAATCCGGCATAAACATACTGTACCTCTGTTCTTCACTTAGGTAGCTTTTCCTAAGTCTGGTATCCTTTAATGGTAAGTAAGGATGTAGATTTGAATTAGGCATCATTTTATGGTTCAAAGCTAGGACTACACTTACAGTCAAAAAGGGGTTACGGTCATAGTTAGGCATATGGACATGGAAGAGGTCAATGTTAGGTGTAAGGTAGGGGATGTCATTAATTAGGTCAAATGGAGAGGTCAAGGCTACAACCGGTCTCATGCGGTGTCCTTGTAAAATTTGTGATTGGTAATTTGGGTGTCGGATATTGTCGTTATTTGAATATCGCCAATGATATACAAATATATCATTTTACATTATATTTTCACCACTGGTGAAAAATGATATACAAATAATGGCTTCGCATAGGGGAATTGGTGATGTGCTTTCACCTTTACTTTCTAATACTAACCTCCCCTCCCTACTCTATCCTCTAACACTAGCCATCCCTACCTATGCCTAACACTAACCTTACCTTTACATACTGTACACCTAACTCTAATCTCGCCACTCCCCCCCCCCCACACACACACACCTACACTTATCACCATTCTTGAGTGCCACACTGATAACTTTCCCTTTCATCCAATAAGAGTATTCATCCATAGATTTACCTGATAATGTTACTTGGCTATACATGCACCGCTTCGATCCAGAGTTTTCCTATACAGTATAGAACTCTGGTGCTGATGTTCAACCCCGTCGCATGATAGGTACGAGATCAGCTATAAAATTCCTACGCCCCGAGCAGACCCTTTACTCACTATAGCTGCAAACCATGAGTTTGAATGGCCAAACTGAAATGCCCCTGCACCAATAGTATACATTTGGAGCACCATAACCACAATTATCTATTGCAGGTTATGGTTGGCAGTGCCTGAATTCCCAATAAGGACTGGAACCCTTTTTACAATTCTCACTTGTGGGCTTAGGAAGACAGAATTCACCCAATATTCTGTATCCAATGAAAGTTTTAGACTAGTGTCATTTAGAGGAAGTATAATCAGGTTAGGGCAATTGGGATGTAGGTAAAGGTAATGATTAGGTTACATTACATGTAGACACGTAGACATTAAGATTGGCCTTAACTATTTCACATTCCTGTGTTTATAGCCCTCAATTCTGACATATTAGCTGTGTCGCTATTGATACAGCAATAGGCTTTTACAGCAGGGGCGGCGCCAGGGGGGTGCTTTTGGGTGCCTAAGCACCCCCTAGAATTGTCCAAGGCGTCTACGAGACACCGAGTCAGTTCACAGCGGCAGGCCGAAGCAGCAGAGCAGGGCTACGGTAAGATGGCTTCCGAAAGCCCTGCTCTGCAGACTTCGAGTCTGCAGTGCAGGGCTTTGGGCGGCTATTTTCCCGTAGCCCTGCTCTCAGAGTGGGGTAATGCAGGCTGCAGGCAGGAAGTCACGTGATGTCGGGAAGGAAGAGGGTCGTGGGAGCTGTGCGCCTCAAGGAGGTCGGGACAGGAGGTCGGGACAGGAGGAGGTCGGGACAGGAGGTCTTCTGACTGTAGGTGAGTAAATGGGTTTTTGTTTTTCAACAGGTAGTGCTGATTGTGGTCAGAACTGCTGAGGATTGTGCATATTGTGGTCAGAACTGCTGAGGATTGTGCATATTATGGTCAGTTCTGCTGAGGATTGTGCATAATGTGGTCAGATCTGCTGAGGATTGTGCATATTGTGGTCATATCTGCTAACGATTGTGCATATTGGGGTCATATCTGCTAACGATTGTGCATATTGGGGTCATATCTGCTAACGATTGTGCATATTGGGGTCATATCTGCTAACGGTTGTGCATATTAGGGTCATATCTGCTAACGATTGTGCATATTGGGGTCATATCTGCTAACAATTCTGCATATTGGGGTCATATCTGCTAACGATTCTGCATATTGGGGTCATATCTGCTAACGATTGTGCATATTGGTGCAGATCTGCCAAGGATTGTCCATATTGGGGTCAGATCTGCCAAATTATTGAACGTGTTTTTTGTTCAAATCTGCTTACATTACGTGTATTTTCTTGAGAAAACCTGCACAATTATGTGAATTTTCTCGGGAAAGGGTCACTAAGGTCTGACAAGATTAGCTGCATGCTTGTTTCTGGTGTAATTCAGTTCACTACTGCAGCCAAATAGATCAGCAGGGCTGCCAGGCAACTAGAACTGTTTAAAAGGAAATAAATATGGCAGCCTACATATCACTCTTACCCCGGGTTCACTTTAAATTACAGTTAGCTCCGCCCTCATACGGTCATGACCACATCCAGGTTGTAGCCACACCTATTTTTTGCTGCTGCGGCATCAGCTATCCCTGAAATTGGTCCAGCACCTGCATAGCACCCCCTAAAAAATTTCCTGGAGCCGCCACTGTTTTCCAGGGTAATCATTTTTTTTTCATATTTCCTCCCTTCCTAATTTTCACATGACAAGTCCTACTGCCATAAAACACCGCAAAATATATTATTTGGCTCTTTGTGCATGGAACTTATGGCCAAGTACAAGTGACATGAGGGCTTTACACTTTACTGCACCAAATGTGAACATGCGTAGGTCAAATGAATTGATTAAATTTGCAAAAGTGTTTTACATTATATTTTCACCACTGGAGAAAAATTTGCAAGAATATTTAAAATGTTTACAATACAAGAATGTTAATGCAAAGTTTATCTTTTGCAGAAATAGATATTTACCCCAGAACATGGTTCACTGCAGGCACTTTGAACTGTGGCAGTGAAAGAAGATGGAGGCCCACATACACATGGAGGATAGGGAGCAGCTCCTCAAAGATAATCAATGCTTGCCGCACCCCTACCCCGAAATGTCCCACACCACTTACAGACCTCTCTTAGATGGAGGTTCATTTTATACATTGTACTTAAGATGCTCAGATCCCTTTAATATGTTTAGTGTGAATTTTGGAAAATATGTTCACACTGAGTTAAAGGGAAGGTCCAGGATAAAAAAAAAGTAAAAATCTACTTACCTGGGGCTTCCTCCAGCCCCTGGCAGCTGTCCTGTGCCCTCGCTGCAGCTTCGGTGGCTCCCGGGCCCCTCTGGTGCAGATGCCGACCTCGCCAGGTCGGCGAGGTAAAGTCACTTTTAGTAGTAAACCTAACGGTAGTGTAATTTTACATGCATCAAACGAAAGCGCAATAAATTTCCTGACTGGGTTTCCAGGGGGTCCATACGCAGCCGCAGCGCTTTGGCCATGGATCGCTATACAGCCGCAATATGGTTGTATGAAGATCCTGGCATTTTTTCCTATTTTCCCAAAAAAATTTTATGTTTAGAGTGTGGGAATTTTTTTTCTAAAAAAAATTATGTAGGGTCCCCCCTCCTGAAACTTTTTAACCCCTTGTCCCCCATGCAGGCTGGGATAGCCAGAATGTAGAGTTCTGACCGATTGGGACTTGACACCCTGACTATACCAGCTGCAAAAAAGGTCCCCTAATGCCGATTTTTGTTCCGGGGTATATGTTGGGGGGGCCCCCCAGGTTTATTTTGCCCTGGGGCCCAATTTTTGCTTAAACCGGCCCTGAGGTTGTTGCTTCATTGTGGACAGACCAAATTTGATCAGCTGGACAGTCACTGTTGTTCTATCCTGTTGCTCTATCATTGAGCTACCACAGCCCGGCGACCATATGGGCTTGAAAACCGCCACGGCCTACACTCTCGCCATGGTGCGCACCAGTCCAGCGCGGCCGTCACTAAGCAAACAGCTGTTTGCGGTGCGTTACACAGTGAGTTTGGTGTGTTAGTGTGAAGCAGTACTCTAATTACACTTCCTGATTGATGTATACACATGCAAGATGTTTGAAGGCAGTTTAGGCCTGCAATTTAGCATTTAATGGCATTTCTGCCCTTAAAACGCTGCTTTGCATCACATCCAGATTTTTCCCTGGGACTTTGGGCATGTATCCCACTCCGCCATGCCCCCCTCCAGGTGTTAGACCCCTTGAAACATGTTTTCCATCACTTTTGTGGCCAGCATAAATTTTTCTATTTTTCAAAGTTCGCATCCCCATTGAAGTCTATTGCGGTTCGCAAACTTTTCCGTGAACCGAACCTTCCACGAAGGTTCGCGAACGGGGTTCGCGAACCAAAAATTGGAGGTTCGCGACATCTCTACTGGCCAAAGCCTCACTGCCAGGCCTTTCAGCCCACACATCATCCCCAATCCAGCCAAAAACATTATTGCCAGGCCAGCCAGACACAGCAGCCAGTAGAGGAGAATTCAAAAGCCAGGTGAAAGGTGTCTACCATATTAAGGGGGCATTCTGCCTATTTATGTGAAATGCTGTCTATTTATGTGCCTCATGACTGCTGAATTTGTCTTGTTGGGTGCCTCATGGTTACTGAATTTGTCTTGTTGGGGGCTTCATGATTGCTGAATTTGTTTTGTTGGGGGCTTCATGATTTGATGGGGGCCTCAAGATTGCTGAATTTGTCTTGTTGGGGGCCTCATGATTGCTTAATTTGTCTTGTTGGGGGCCTCATGATTGCTGAATTTTTCATGTTGGGGCCTCATGATTGCTGAATTTGTCTTATTGGGGGCCTCATGATTGCTGAATTTGTCTTGATGGGGGCCTCATGATTGCTGAATTTGTCTTGTTGGGGGTCACATGATTGCTAACTGCGAGACTATGGGAAAAGCTGAATCATCTTCATATGAGACAATAGCATTAAACCTACTTTTTAAGCTTTTTAAAACAGAAAATAAAACTGGGAGGTTCTAAAAAAAATGAATACATTTTTCAGGAGTAGGATGGATAAAAATTGTTTATCTTCACCGTTTATTTTCAACTTGGATTTTCCATAATGTTCATGTATGAGTTAAAACGTTTGTATTTACTTTAAATTGCTGTTGGCATTTTGCGATAGATAAGTGACTTTTGGGTTGCAGTTTTGGCACTCGGCCTCCAAAAGGTTCGCCACCACTGTCCTAATCTAATGTCCCACCATTGTTCATGTAAATGTGTCTCCACCCGTGACCTCACCCACATTCTGGTCCATGGCCACACCCATTTTTCGTCCCAACGTAGCCCCCTGTTTCAGCACGCCCCCCCCTCCCCCAAAACATTTTCTGTGGACGCCCATGCTCTAGACATGATGCTGAGAATGTGCACTCAACTTCTCAGAGACCTGTTCTGAGCGGATCCTGTCTTGTTAAACAGACCTGAACTCTTGCACAGGACACAAGGAAAACATAAGGAAAACAGAGAGAAATGCACCCTGTGTGTGTTAGAGAGAAGAGCCTGTCTAATTTCCCTTCATCTTCAAGTAATCACAAGTGTTAATTGATCTCTCAACTGTGTCAGCACAGCATTTTTTCAGTCCTCGTCAGACACGGTTATATGTAAATATAGGGTGTCAACCCTTTGCCTGCTTCCATTAAAGCAAGAAGTAGACCCACTACAAATGTATTGCAGAAGTTCTGTAAGCTGTAGCAAAGAAATGTTTTTCTTTAAAGGTTGTTATGATGTTGCTTATCTTTTAGAGCAAAGAGGAAGTTCGGAGTTTAGGTCCACTTTAAACTGTTATTTGGTCTTGGCCACCGTGCCGCAGCTCAGTTTCAGGGTTTTGGAAATCTTCTTGTAGCCTAGACCATCTTCATGAAGAGCAACAACTATTTTTCTAAGATTCTTGGAGAGTTCTTTTCCATGAGGTGCCTTGTTGAGTTTCCAGTGTTTGAAATAAGAGAGAGTGTGAGAGTAACAATACAAAATTTAACACACCTGTCCCCCATTCTCACTAATGAGTAACATGACAGGAATGGGAAATATTTAACTGGGCAGCATGTTCCTATATTTTTCACTTATGGGTGTACTAATTTTGGAGCCAGTGGTTTAGATATTAATGGTTGTGTGTTCAGTTGCTGCATATAGCTTCAATTCACTAAGACCTGTTCGGTAAAAGTTCATGTTAAGTAATTATTTAACTCGTGATAAAAAATATTTTGATTAAGTATTGACTAAGATTGTCACATGTGCAGTAATAGTCTGGTAATTTACCAAAAACATTGCATGATTTAAAGGGAATCCGAAGTGAAAATAAACGTATGAGATAATGATTTGTACAGCTAAGAAATAGTCTTATATTGTTTCCATTCATTTTTAGTTAGCCAATAAATGGTATCATCCTGATTTATAACTTCTTGATATTGTTTCCAGTACAGGAAAAGTTAAGAAACTTCAGTTGTTATCTATGCAAAATAACTTCTGTGACCCAACTTGGTCAGCTACAGTGCTGTTTTCTGAAGCACTTATTTCCACCTGTCTCTCACTGTTTCTTGTTTGTTTAAGGTTTTACTGCAGAAAAGTTCAATGGGTCATTAGCTCTGCTGTTTCATAGTTTAACCACTTCACCTCGAAGGTTTCTTCCCCTTAAAAAAAACAAAGCAATTTTCACCTGTCAGCGCTCCTTCCATTCATTCACCTATAACTGTATTACTACTTATCACAATGAAACAATCTATATCTTGGGGGGTTTTTTGCCACCAATTAGGCTTCCTTTGGGGGTGGTACTATTTGCTAAGATTTTTTTTTTTGCTAAAAAATTTTTTACTACCAGTGTTTTAACAGAAAAAAGATTATAGTTTTAAAATAATACTGTAACGATCGGTGTCAGCACACAGAGAGAATCTGATTATTGATGATCTGCAGAATCATCAACAATACAGATGTATACCTGATTATGGATGATCTGCAGAATCACCAATAATACAAGTATGACTAACCTCTGGACACCTAATAAAGTGTAAGTGTTTGGTGTAACTGTAGGCTATCTCCCGTGAGGCGGGAGATACAGGCAGCTTAGCCAAGAACCACCTGAGGGGCAGGTGGCCCTGGGGAGTGCAGGAACTATCCCCTAGAGAGAGGGAATAGAGAGGACCTGGCAACCAGTGATATCTGGAGATTAGATATAGACTGTACTGCAGCCAGGAGACTCCAGGAGAAGAGGCCACTGGCTGCTAACAGGCCGGACTCCCTGAGGCGCAGGAGTCCTAGTTGCAACTGACACTTGGTGGAATTGTGTCACTGCTAGTACAGATAGATTGAGCACTCAAGGAGTGAGTGACAGCCTGGAAGGTCGGACAGGCCAGGTCGGCAACACACGAGCAGATAAGGTACAGAGACAGAAGGCTGATTCGGTAACCGGGTACAGGCAGGGTCTGGCAACAGGAAGGCAGATATGCAGGTGTACCGAATCAGAAGGCAATAGAGAGGTCGACAGAGCACATAGTCATAACAGAAATAGAGCAGAGTCCTAGTCTGAGGTGTGAGGTCCGTGGTCTCGACACCCAGGAACTAGTCTAGAGTATAACACAAGCGTAATCTGGCTAAGTGTGAATTCCCAGGTCCACCTGGTTCTAACACACTGTGGGATCTGACTATGGTCTGAGTGCTCACATGTATGTATTCGCAATGGCAGACAACTTGAGACTGACCAGCGAGATCTATATATAGTGAAGCGCTCCTCAGCGCCACCCAGCTCTATTCAGCCAATCAAAGCCTGCGCTGGGATCAGCTGATCAACCTGATCAGCTGATCCCTCTCCTACTGGCATAAAGGTCCTGCCTCCCAGCGCGCGCGCGCGTAACTCTCCATCTGTGTGAACTAGAAGGCTCAGACAAACCAGACGCATGCTGCTGTGTGGAAACCGCCGGTCTGAACGCGGAGACAGCCGCCCCACTGCCAGACCGCGAGGCGGAATCTCCGCAATCCATTACAAATACATGCTAACATGATTAAAACCCACACATTTTATTTGTCCATTTGTCCCGATTATTGCAACGTTTAAAATGTTTCCCTAGTACAATGTATGGCGCCAATATTTTATTTGGAAATAAAGGTGCATTTTTTTCAGTTCTGCGTCCATTCCTAATTACAAACCCATCATTTATAAAGTAATAGTAAGATACCATCTTTCCATACATATTAAAAAGGATCAGTCCCTAAGGTAACTATTTATGTTTTTTTTTTTGTATTTTTTTTTATTTAAAAAAAAAAATAATTGGTAACTATTGGGGAGTGTGGGAGGCCAGGGGTTAATTTAAAATGTAAAAATAAGTTAAAAATAGGTCCTTTATTGAAAAAAAATGTATATGTAATTTTACTATTTGGCCACAACATGTCCTCACTGCTCACTTCCTTATGCATACCCTTACTACGCAAACAGGATGCAATGCATGGATGGGTTTTGTGAATGACGGTGCCATCTCATAGACGGCTGCAGTAAAGGCCCATACACACGTCGGGTTTTAGCGAACGACCCGTCGTTTGAACGTTCGGACGTTTTCGCGTCAAATCCGACGTGTGTACAGACTATCGTTCGGGTGATAAGACTGGTTACCAACGATCCGCCGGGCGGATCGCTGGTAACCAGTCTTATCACCCGAATGATAGTCTGTACACACGTCGGATTTGACGCGAAAACGTCCGAACGACGGAACGTTCAAACGACGGGTTGTTCGCTAAAATCCGACGTGTGTATGGGCCTTAATTCACACTGGGACTTAGATCAATGAATGGAAACTGTGTTCTCATTAATTGATCCAGCGGCTAACGATTGGTGGTGGTAATAAGTGGGGGGGGGGGGCGAGCAGGAATGAACGGAGGGGAGGGACGTAGTAGCTATGCCCCTGCAAGCAGTTATGGCATTTTGCAGGGACGGAGTTACTCATCCCAGGGGAGGGGACGTGGTTAAAATACAGAGTGTAGTTTGTAAACTGCAAATATTAGAGAAGCAATGTTATTAAAATAAAACTATATAACTATATAACTGAAAATAAAAATATAATTTCTTTGTGTTCTATTAATTATACATTCTACACATACAATTCATTATATCATACTTTTTTTTCATTTAATTGTCATTTTAAGGTGAGATCTATGATAGAAATAGATAAGAAGCGATAACTCATTTGATCAAACAAATTACCCCACTGAAAATAATTAATGATATAGAAATAAGGAAAGATACTACAGATAACAAGAATTGAATATGTACTCTGTAAAATCCCAAAAAATGCAGAATTTTAATGATGCCAACGCAATATATATGCTTGATGATAATGGTTGTGTCCAGTAGAGGTTGGCATCAAGGCATTTCCAGTGGAACCAGCTCAAGATGGACAACTTGGTAGCTAATTTGACTACATCCCTGCCATGCAATCCTAGTGGCCCTGGCTAAAAGATAACAAGGAAGTCTTCTGCATGGAAATTGCATATACTCTCCATGTATTAGTGAGTGTCCTCTGACGATCTGGTTTCCTCCCAGAAACCAATAAACACACAGGCAGGGTAATAGATTTAACACCCCCCCCCCCCCCCCAAAAAAAAAAAATTCTAACCAGAGAAGCCTGATCCTTCCACTTTTCCAGGGATGTGGTCTGCACAAAGCCATTCCCTATGGGGATCTAAGTGGCCAGACATCTCTGAGAAAGTCTACAATGGTGCAAGTGATGGGGTACTTTAAGCCAGAGCTTTTAGGTTAGACACAGGGGACCATATGCAATTCACTTTTTTCACCTGAGTTTTCTCTCCTGGGTGATATTTTCAGAGCGTGTAATTAAAATGCCTTTTAAACCACCAAAAAGCAAATATTCAAAATAATTTTGATAGTACTTTTTCACCTACTTTTTGGTACTTTTTCCATTGTAAAGTGCTGAAAAGTTATTTTAAATCAAAGATGAAAAATTATCTCCTTGGAAAATTCGCCCCCTTTGCCCCCCTAGGGGCCAAATACAATTCACTTTTTCTTCTGAGTATTCTCCTAGGAGATCATTTTTCATCTTCTATTTAAAATAACTTTTCATCACTTTCCAATTGAAAAAGTACAAAAAAGTAGATTAAAAAGTACAATGAAAACTATTCAAGCATGTTCTTGCTTGCTGGTGGCTTAAAGGGCATTTTAAAAATAATTTTACCAATATCACCTAGGAGAAAACTTAGGAGAAAAAGATAAATGCATGTAGGGCTCAGGCCATATGCCATTCACTTTTTCATCTGAGTTTTCTCCGTGATGATATTTATACAACTGTTAAATAAAGTGCCTTTAACACTACCAGTAAGCAAACAAATACTCAAAATCATTTTGACAGTACTTATCCACCTAATTTTTGGTACTATTTCCATTGCAAATTAAATTGAAGATTAAAAATTATCTTATAGGAGTAATAGTGAATTGTGTTTGGCCCAGGGACCCCTATTCAATTAACTATTTCACCTAAGTTTTCTTCTAGGTGATATTTCACACTATATCAATAAAATTCCTTTTAAGCCTTTTAAGCAAGAACATACTCAGAATAATTTTGATAGTACTTTTTCACCTACTTTTTGGTACTTTTTCCATTGTAGGGGTCTGAAAAAAATTATTTTAAACAGAAAATAAAAAATTATCGCTTAGGGGAAAACTTAGGAGAAAAAGTGAATTGCATATGGGCCAGAGAATAGGACTCTGGGGGGTGAAGAGGACATACTTCAACCAGTATGTATACTTAAAGGACAACTATTGCGAAACATTTTAACATTTCAAATGACATTAAAACACATAAATAAGTATTGCTCTGGTCCACATTATCTGCCCACTCTTGCTGTGTGCAGGTCTTCAACCAGTCCTTAAGTCAAGCAAGAAGAATATAAAAATTCCACCAATCCCTTGGTAAAGCAGCAGGGGCAGCCATACTATCCCAGGAAAAAAACATATATAAGTAGATAAATACTTGTACTACTTACATAACATATTTATTTTACTGTCCATGTTTTGATTTCAGTGAATTTTATATAGTAAGTAGCATTTTCCATTTTTACTTCTGACTGGAGCCAACCATAATGTTATTTCCTCCCTTACTCTTTCTTTGTCCTTGAAGCGGCAGTGTCCTATCTAGCTTTGTGAGCACAGCATAGATCATATTTCAGCAGCTTTTCCCTTCTCAGTTTCATGTCACACTGAACTGCCCTCGACCAATCAATGAGGAGCAGGAATGTGGGAGGGGAGAGGACATGTACCAAATAGAGACAGGCTGACTTACATAAGATTTATCACAGCAGAAACATTTAGGATTATATTGGAATGCTTGCAATGCAGGGTCAGGTTGCAAGCTGCATAATTAACACAGAGCAGTGGGTAAATGGAATTTGATTTTGTGGATGACAATCCCGCTTTAAGGTTTAATTGACAATTTGAGATTAATTATGCATGAATTTTGTATATACATACATTTATAAATAAAATTAGACTATTTTGTACAAAACTATTTGTATAACTTTATTGTTAGTAATAGTGAATAAACAGTAAAACATAGATAAAGCAGCATGTCCATTAAATAAGTTGCCTACTGCCTTAGCAACAGTGTCATTGTGTCATATTATTATAATTATAGCACCGACATATTCTGCAGCGCTGTACACAGTATATAGTCTTGTCACTAACTGTCCCTCAGAGAAGCTCATCATCTAATCCCTACCATATTCATATGTCTATTGTAGTCTAGGGCCAATTTAAGGGGAAGCCAATTAACTTATCTGGATGTTTTGGGGATGTGGGAGGAAACCAGAAGGCAGAGCAGGATCGTCCACAAGGCAACATAGGCAGATGCCTGGGGCCTGGTGGGTGTCAGGAAGCCCAACTGCCACTTTCTCTGAGCCCTCTACAATATCAGATTACCAAAAGTACCATAAGGAGAAGCCGAAGCTACTACCTTGCCTAGGGCCCCATTGTATCTTAATCCGTCTCTGCTCAGAGGAAACCAATGCAGACACGGGGAAAACAGTTTTATATCCACTGCACTCACAAAACTAAACTAAACTTCATAGTAATTTGTAGACAATTAAGGTTCATAATATTTTGGCTCACATGGACAGCTGCAGGTAGTGCATTCATTGCCTGTCAGCTCCTGTTGGCCATGTCTGTACTCACATGTGGCATCTTGCTGCTGGGAAACTGCACCACCAGGTAAACACGGGCATTTTTAGGCATAGATATTCCAGGTCACTACCTGGCGTGCCATTGGTCCTGAGGTGCCATGCTCCAGATTAAGACCCGCCCCTGACCTAAGCCATGCCTCCCGAATGAAGCCATGCCCCTACGGGTGTTTGTGCAAACTTCAGTCCCCCCTGTGCCACCCCTGCCCCCCCCCCCCCCTGTGCCTCCTTCTGTCTCCTTGTGCCACTTTCAATCCTCCTGTGCCACCTCTACCCCCCTTTTCATTCAGAGATGGATTAAGGTGAAATGGTGGCCTAGTTCAGTGATCTTCAAACTTGGCTCTCCAGCTGTTAAGGTACTACAAATCCCGCAATGCATTTGCCTTTATGAATCATGACTGTGGCTGTCAGACTTCTGCAATGTATTGTGGTACTTGTAGTTCCTTAACAGCTGGAGAGCCATGTTTGCAGATCCCTGGCCTGGTCAAGCAATAACTTTGGGCTCACCCTTGATGGCAACCTATCTTTTTTGAGCTAGCATAAACTGGGTCTCTAGACTCTCTCCAGGCCCTAGGCACCTGCTTAAGTTGCCCTGTGTACACCCCTCTGTGCCTTCTGTCCCCCTTTGTGCCTCCCTCTGTCCCCTTGTCCCATTATCTGTTCCCATCCAGTAAAGACACTGGGTAAACACATTATGGATGCTACCATTTGGCATAGAAAAGGAGTAAACAGACCTCCTTAAAAGGTCACTTAAGTCTCTTTAAAAAAAATGAGTTTTACTTACCTGGGGCTTCCAGCAGTCCCCTGCAGCTGTATCGTGCCTAGGGATGATCGGAAGGTCTGAATTCCGTTCCGCCGGAATTGGCGGAATCTGCCAGCCTTAAATTCCGTCGCCATTGCATTTTCGCGGAACTCTGCAGAATTCCGCGGAATTCCGCATTCCGGGAGAAAAATTACAGTTGTCGCAATTGAAACCTCTTTTGTGCTAAATGGTAGCCCATGGGACCTAGTGGCTGTTCCACCATTCATTTTTTTTTATATATATATATTTTTAATTTTATTTTTGCAGGAGTTGTCGTGTAAACCATGGTGTTCCACGGCGGTCATTATAATTGTGGTTTGGAGCTGCAGGAGTTGGCACGTAAGCCATGTTTTCCACGGCGGTCATTTACAAGTGTTGTTTGGAGCAGCAGGACTTGTCGTAGGCCATGGGACCTAGAGGTGTTCCCAAGGCAGTTCTAAAAAAAATGTCAGTGGACCCATTCTGTGGAATCAGTGATAGGGGCCTTGTAGTTGTCACTGATCCATGACTCGTTCATTTTAATGAATGTTAGCATGTCCACATTGTCTGTGGACAGACGGGTCCGGTGGTCGGTGACCACTCCACCTGCAGCGCTAAATACTCGCTCAGAAAGAACACTGGCGGCAGGGCATGCAAGAACCTCCAGTGCATATTGAGCGAGTTCAGGCCAGGTATCCAATTGTTTGGTCCAATATAGCATTGGGTCATCATTAGTCTCCATATGGTCTGGAGCACTGGCTGACCCCAAGTAATCGTCCACCATACGAGGCACCCGCAAGGAGGTGGTGGTGATCACTTTCTCCGCTGGTGGTGCTGCTAGAAGGAGTATCTGGCACTGGCTGGTAAAATGCCTTCAGCATACTCAGCAGGTTCACAGATTGGCTACTGGTGTTGCTGCTGGTGCTGGGAGTGGGACCACCAGACCTTTGCTGAGTGTGATTAGTAGACTTGGTAGCTTGGGGCTGGGGTACAGGTGTAGGAAACGCATCTTCTACCCAACGATGAAGGGCATCCCGGATCTGGTTCATCATGGTGTCTGCTTGGGAGGGGGTTATGAACTGGCGCATTTTCCCCTTGCACCGGGGATCTAAGATGGTGGCCACCCACATGTCGAGCCTTGCTTTTAAACTTTTAATCCGGGGGTCTTTCTTTAGGCACTGGATCATATGTGCAGCCATGGGGAAGAGATGTCTGCCATGAATCACCTCTTCCTGGCTGTCAGAACTGTCGTCGACATCATGATCCAACTCCGCATCAAAATCTTCTTCCCACCCCCGGACGATGGGCTCTTCCGCTTCCAAAAGCTCTGCCTCCTCATCCAGGACTGGAGCATGCCCACTTACTCCTTCACCTGACTGGCCACTGTTCAGTAGGGCTTCCTCCCCCCGTTCGAGCACTTTTTCAAGAGTTTTTTCCATGGTGAAGACAAGAGGGAGCACCTCTGATATACTGCAGTGCTCCTCACTGATCACTTTTGTTGCCTGCTCAAATGGCTCCAACACTTTGCACACCTGTCCTATCAGCTGCCACTGGTCCCCAGTAATGTAGTCCAGTGGCCCTGTTCTGGTGTAAGATGCCTCAGACAGGTATAGCCTGAACGCCGTGCGCTGCTCCCACAACCTCTCCAGCATGTGGAGTGTGGAGTTCCACCGCGTCGGACAATCTGAAATAAGCCTGTGCTGCGGCAGGCTATGGCGGTGCTGCAGCAGTTTCATGGCTGCAGTGGCAGTTGCAGAGTGGCGGATGTGGGCTGACACTTTGCGCGCTGAGGCCACAGCGTCCTTCAACCCTTGGAAAGTTAGTAGAAATTTCTGTACTACAAGGTTGAAGACATGGGCCAAGCAAGGTAAATGAGTATAGCCACCTAGCGCCATGGCGGACAGCATGTTGACACCGTTATCAGACACCACTACACATGTGTCAAGTCTTCGTGGGGTCAGCCACTGCCGAATCTGACCCTGTAAGGCTGAAAGTATTACAGATCCGGTTTGCCTGTTCTCCTCCATGGATTCCATTTGCAGCACTGCTTGGCATCGATGGTGCTGCATACCAGTGTAGGAGGAGCTGCTACTGGGAGGTACTACCACTTGCTGGGAGGCTCAGCAATGGCAGACTGGCCTTGGACAGAACAGGTAGCAGAGGGAAGTGGAACAGGCCTTCCCTTTAACCCACGTGGCGGCACCACCAGTTGAGATGCCCCAGATCTTGCACCCTCAGCGGCACCATGGAGGGTAACCCAATGGGCGATAAAAGTCAGATACTTTCCCTGCCCATGCCTGCTGCTCCAGCCATCCATGGTGAAGTGCACCTTCCCACCAACAGCGTGATCCAAAGACAGTTTGACACACTCCACAATGTGCTGGTGAAGGCCAGGGCAGGGATAACATTCCTGGCAAAATAATGGCGGCTGGGATCCGCCATTGTGGAGCAACACTGTTCATCAGTCTGCAGAAGGGGGCAAAATAAAGAAAACCAAAAAAAAAAAAATTAATAAAAACAAAAAATAAATCACTACACTTACTCAGCTAATCAATCACTAATCAAACAAATCACTAATCACACAGCTAGCTAACTCACTCTCACTCAAACACTAAGCCTGCGGCCTGGCTGGCTCTGCACTGCAGCAAGCAACTACTAACACACTACACTACAATCTCTCTACTAATATAGCTAGCTGACACTCTAACTCTCTCTCTCACAGTCACAGAGTCTTTAAAAAGACTTTTGATTTATACACAGTCGTGAAAAAGAATTTTGTTTTATGTAAAACAAGTATTGGTCTGCGTCTTTCTCTCCTCTCTCCACACTAGACTGAAACCCACAAGCTTCCTGCCTGCAAGTCTCTCTATTATAGAAAAAATGGGTGGGATAGCTGCTGATAGGTAGCTAGGGAGCTGGTTGCTAAGGTAGGATTGGTTGGTTCTCATTAGGACTCTTATTGGTGCAGAAATTCGTTTTGCAGGCAGAAATACACTGAGAACAGTGAGAAGCTTCTTCCTTGTGATTGGCTAACTTAAAATTTGCATTCTGGCGGAAATCCGCATATTTCCGCAGAATTCCGCATAAGTGCTATAGCAATTCCGTTCCGATGGTCGGTATCGGAATTGACCCAATTCCGGCCGGAATCGCGGAATTTAGATTTCCGCGGAATCCAGCGAGCATATCTAATCGCGCCCACGCCGACTCCATCAGGTGCTCCTGGCCCCGCCGGCAGCAACTTCTGGTTTCGACGATTGGAGCCGACAGGCCAGGAGCGTGGGTGATTCTTCGCGTTCCGGGCCACAATAGCGCCCTCTATGCTGCTATATGGTATATGCTATAGCAGCGTACCTGTTGGCTCCTGTTGCCGAAACCGGAAGTGGCTGCCGGCGGGTCCATGAGCATCTGATGGAGTCTACGTGGGCACGATACAGCTGCAGGGGGCTGCTGGAAGCCCCAGGTGAGTAAAACTCATTTTTTTAAAGAGACTTAAGTGTCCCTTTAATCGGTAGTGGGGCCAGTAAGCCTCATACACATACAATTCACAGCCAATAATCAATAAGCCAATATCAAAAGTAACAATCTATATTATATATCATATAACGGAATCGTTAAATTACTACCATTTGGCTGCATTAAACTGCAGCCTTAAGATACATGGTGGCCAGCAGGTTGGAGGCTGAACCACTGCGCTGAACAAGTGCACATTTCAATATCCCATTTGAAAGAGGCCTTACTGAGGAAAATGGTCCAATGTTTCATACTTGTGTACACCACAAATATGTACGGTAATCCTGTAGGATTTTCAGTTAATTTGAAGTCGAACTTATGTCACCTGGTTAGTTTAGATATTTTTTTAAAATGCTTGGTAGATTGCACCTAGCATCAATCCAAGCATTTTTTAACTATTTGTCTGCCAGCAACAGCTGAATTGACACCTTGTGTTTGACCATGTTTTCTCGCACTAATGCGTGTTTGGATCCAGATGTAGAATCTCACATTTACTTCACAGACTTCAAACATAACACCTTATCATGTGTCTCGTGTGTGCAGAAATTTTAAGTGTGGAGTCGCACTTGCTTGGCTTCCATCAATTTCAGATGGTCAGGTGTGCAGATCCAATAGTCCCGGACACCATGGGACTCAAACTGTAGCAAATGAAGAGAAAGATCCGCACCACCTTCAGAAAAGCTTAGTCTGTTTTATTGGAAAAAAACATACAAATTTAAAAAGAACTTTGCGGCAGGACAGTCCACTGTTTCGGGCTCCTGCCCATCTTCATGCTGCCTAGTTCTGAAGTAACATACAAAAACACCAACATATATACAGAGAAACAACCAATCACTGAGTATATACTAATTAGAGGACCTGATGGGAAACAGCCTATTTACATATCTAGTCACACCTCCAACTCCCCCATTGGTGGATCTGAACAAGATCCAAACATTCAAAAAATAATAGTCAATAATGGCTGAATAAAAAAATCAGGCATACCTCTAAGATGTATTGGCAAAATATCAGCCAAAAAACTATGGTGGAATATGCTGAATAGCAAAAAAAGAAAAAAAGAAAGGAAAAAAAGAAAAAAAGAAAAAAACCAAAAAGTAACATTTTATTACAGAAAACAAAACATCAAAATCCGCATGGAAATGTCGCATAAACGTGTCAATAAGACGCGACGCCATACCCGCATACGCGTACAAATGACACAATAATGCATATCCTCTATCTAAACTACAGATCTATGCCGGACGTATATACGCATGAGACAAACGCTCAAAAAATGACGCATGAACGCATCAAAAATTACGCATCGACAAAACAACACGTCCTAACCATACGTAGTCCCTGCGACTAAAAATACGCGTCAAAATTAACCAAACACCAAAAAATGTCAAAAAAATGCCAACAAAATGCCAAAAAATGCCGAAAAAATTTCAAAAAAATACCAACAAAATGCCAAAAAATGCCAACAAAATGCCAAAAAAATGTCAAAAAAATGCCATATATGAAAAAATCAATTCAGCAATTTCCACCAATGGTATACAAAATCAGATGATTGGTAGTATAATAAAAAAAATCCAATCAAAGAAAGCTAATAAGGCCTATAAATATATATATCTATGAGTTTATCAGTATCACCAATCTAGTTTCAAATCATACTCTTTATTTAACCCACTATTTACAGTGTCAAGTTCTCTGATCCATTTAGATTCTAACTTCAATAATCTAGACAATCTATCACCCCCTTTATTATCCTGTTTAACCCCATCGATGACACAAACCCTAAGCTGACTAACATTGTGCCCAAAGGTAGTAAAATGCTCTGAAACGGCCTGATCCATATTCTTTTTGCGAATGGTAGATTTGTGCGAGGCCAAACGATCTTTCAATCTCTGTGTCGTTTGGCCAACATAGCACTTACCACATGGGCATTTAAGCATATAAACCACCCAACGAGAATCACAAGTGTACCTATCTCGTATGGCATATCGTTTACCACTCATAGGGTGAAAAAAGGTATCACCCTTAATGAGGCTATTACAAATATGACATTGTAAACAGGGAAAAATGCCACATTGCTTTGGTTGTTTATTAATACTGATATCAGAATGAACCAATTTACTCCTAAGGGAGGGTGCTCTTTTGTAACAGAACATAGGGGGGCGATTAAATTCCTTAATATAAGGTAATGAATCCCTAAGAATATTCCAATGTCGTCTAATACAACGTTCCACTTGACTACTGACTACACTATAAGTGGAAACAAATGCAACCCTATCTTGTTTGTTCTGTCTACCAGAGCCTCTCCTTCTCCTACCCCCACCTGGTCTATTATCAAGTTGGTTAAGAAGTAATTTGGTAGGGTATCCCCTTTGCTTAAAGCGTACCACCATTTCGGACAACCTCAAGTCTTGTTTGCCCTCCTGGCTGACAATTCTGTCAACCCGTTGGAACTGACCACCAGGGATATTATGGATCATGTGCTGCGGGTGAAAACTCCTGAAATGTAAAATAGCATTCCTGTCGGTCTCTTTACGAAAAAGATCGGTCACCAAGTGTCCATCTTCCTTGATAACCATGGTGTCTAAATAAGAAATCATCAACTGATGATAATTGATGGTCAATTTAATGAAGGGACACTTCAAATGCAGGGAACTGACAAAATCAACTAGGGTCGAGTGTGGCCCCGCCCACAGACAAAAAACATCATCTATGTAACGAAGCCAACATCTGGCATATTTCTGAAAAAAAGAATTGGTATAGACAAAGGCTTCTTCATAAAGACCCATAAAAAGGTTAGCATAGACAGGGGCCACACTCGACCCCATCGCCGTTCCCCTGCATTGAAGATAAAAAGACCCATTAAACAGAAAATAATTTTCTCTCAAAATAATGTTCAGGAGCGCCAGCAGGAAGGCCCTTTGAGAGTCGTCAAAATCAGACGATGTGAACAAATAATGCTCGACAGCCTCTACACCCCCATCATGTGGGATGGAGGTGTAGAGGCTCTCAACATCCAGGGTCACCAACAACCAATGATCTTCAACATCAGTAAACTTACCGATCTCTTCCAAAAAGGCCCCAGTGTCTTTAATAAATGATGGCAGGCTACAAACAAATGGTTGGAGAATTCGATCAAGAAAAGAGGCTAAGGGAGAAAAAACAGAATTAGTAGCAGCAACGATAGGTCGTCCTGGAGGAAAAAGAGTATTCTTATGTATTTTTGGTAAAGTGTATAGCAATGGAGTGGATGGGCAACGATTGATAAGAAACTTAGATAAATCATCACCAATTAATCCACTATCATGGGCTTGTTTAACTAAAACATCAATTTTGCCCATGATGGAAACAATCGGATTACCATCCAACCTGCAATACACTCTAACATCAGATAATTGTTTCTCAATTTCCTGGATATAATAATCCCTATCAAGTATGACCACAGCTCCTCCCTTGTCCGCTGGACGAATGATGATTTGTAAACTCTGTTCTAAAGATCTAATGGCATTCCTTTCATCTGAACTCAAATTGTGATTCACAACTAGCTTTCCCGTTCTCACTATCTTCTCAACCTTACCAATATCCCCCATGACCCTTTTAGAAAATAGATCAATGGCCGGGTGGCTATTTGGGGTAAATGCACTTTTATTCCTAAGGCCCAAACCCTGTAATGTAAGACATTCATCTCGGGCAGGAGCAGTGAAGTGAAAAATACTTTCAGATCGGGGAGTCCCGAAAAAGTTTTTTAGTTTTAGTGTTCTGAAAAAACGATTTAGTTCGACATCCAGTGAAAAAAAGTCAGGAAAACTAGTTGGACAAAAAGAAAGTCCATATTCGAGAACCTTCTTCTCAGAATCTTTTAATGGATACTTAGAGATATTCACGACCAGTGAGGGTGTCAAGGTCGCTTCCTGAGTTGCATTGGACTCTTCTGTTTGATTGTATTTCCTCCTGTGTTTCTTACCACCTCGTCTGTTCTTATGTTTGTTGTTTCTGGAGAGTGGTCCCGGGAGGATAAAAAATCAGAAGATGATCCTCCAGATGTATCTACACCAGATTGATGCTGTGGTCTACGGTCCTCTAATTAGTATATACTCAGTGATTGGTTGTTTCTCTGTATATATGTTGGTGTTTTTGTATGTTACTTCAGAACTAGGCAGCATGAAGATGGGCAGGAGCCCGAAACAGTGGACTGTCCTGCCGCAAAGTTCTTTTTAAATTTGTATGTTTTTTTCCAATAAAACAGACTAAGCTTTTCTGAAGGTGGTGCGGATCTTTCTCTTCATTTGCTCTCGTGTGTGCAGACACTTCGCCGTGATTGGGGATCTCACACAATAGCATTTTAGAGATCTTCCTTATATGCAGCATTTAAATATACTTAATTGATGTCCACATAAACTTAGCCAAAAGAATAAAAATCTGGATCTTCTCTACCCAAGTCTGACTTCCAAAAATCAGCTATGCAAGAAAAATAGCGCTTGATTCATTAGCAGCGCAACTTAATGAATCAAGCCCATAATGTTTTAGGTTAAAAACAAAACAAAAAAAAGTTATGTCTGGTTTAGCACCCCATTTCTTCAACTCAAAATGGGCGCTTTAGGGGATGTGAACTATCAGCTGACCAAGTACATTGCTGGTGGTGGCATGGCTCCAACGGTTTTGGGGAGAATGCTTTCAGCTTGCTACTGAGATCCTTGACATTTAACTGACCCCTTGGGTACCCCTATTCAATAAAAAAAGCTTCCCTTGACAAATGCCAGACCTTATTACTTGCTCAATTTTGTTTCCACAAACTTCTTACCTTTAAATTCTCCACATCTTCTCTGCCCACTCCCATTGCCACCAGACAGCAAGACATCTATAGCCTTAACTATTGATATCTCCTCTCCTGCACTTGCTGCTTCTTGATATAACTAGATAAACTTGCCCCTGACAGCCTCTTCTCCCTCGCCCCTACTTTCACCCAGCCATTGGAACAACATTCACATTAGATGTCTGCAAAAGATTATTCATGCAGTTAATGCAAGTCGAAGGTTCTGCTGTCCTCCGTCCAGTGTATTGCCCACACACTAACCTTCATAATGGTGGCTAGACACAAATCCCTATGCAGTTTAATCTTTTCCATCTCCTGGATCTTTGGTATTGACATTGCATTGACATTGGCATTAACACTCTCTTATATGTACACTGCACTCTACTTGTATTGGTGAAATCTTATTTAATTACATCTCATCTTCAGCTTCCCTTCTTGCCAGTGTTCCACAAGGCTCAGACCTTGGATCTGTGCACTTCCTGCTTTATACTTCCTGCTTTAGCAAGTTTATATGACATCCACCTGTAGCCCAAAAT